>NC_039487.1:11660835-11954063 GCF_003590095.1 Trichoplusia ni
CTTGTATTTTCATTTACTAGAATCAAATGTATCCTTTCGCTTCTGCTTTTAGCTTATATAATTAAGTCAATTTGAATGACCAGTCATTTGCATATTGGTAAGCGTAGTATGAAAGTATCATGTGGTATAAAATATCATAGTTTCATACATAACAAATGCCGATAAATTTAAAATATCAAGGATAAAAAGAAAATAAGTTTAACAAAAATAGAAGCTGATGTAGAAACATGTTCAGTACCGACACAATTTTAAATACAGGCCAATACAAATCAATATCAAACATACATTTCACGACTAGAACATAAAAATGTAATGTTAATTACTTTGTAGAAGCCGTAATAGTGTCCTTAATTACCGAAGTAATTAACCACATCTACGTTCTAACATATATATATTTATCTAGACGTTACAACGATACATATATTATACCTAGCATGTAGTAATAACATCGTGTTATATTTCCATCGAAATGTTTCGAAAATCTACAGTGCAGGGCAAAACCTACCCAGCTTCTTTTAAAATAAGACAATCTTCATTCATTTGTGTAAGACAGACGTCGCTCTACACTGTATAGTTTTCTGTCTCGCTTCTATTATATCAATTTTCGCTTTTCTTTAACTGGCGGTAGGCCCCACACTAGTCGTATTTACACAATGCTATAACTATGTTTTATTTGCATCTATGCGCTTTTATATTTACCCAGCTGGCTTAGTAGTAACCGCATCTCGCTTTAGAAATTCATTTCTAAATAGACACACAGACACATGTAGAGGTGAATTTGTGGATTTCTCTTTGAGATAATACCTTCCTATGCATGAAATTCCTTTCTTCAAATGTGAAGTCACTTGCACATTTCCACAACAACAAAATACAATGGAAAATCCAATAAAGAAAAGCATGAAATAAATCGAGGTTAGAAACAAAAATCACTTCGTAAATCGCGTCTCAAATGATTTTCCGCATCGGAACAAACACATGTCATTGTTTGCAAAGTTAGGGTTCATATTTTCTGCCTTGAATACCAAATATATTTTCAAAACAATTTTCGTCATCAGATCTGCATGATTATATGTTTCAAAATCACTAGCGGTGTGTGTTGCACTGTAATGTTAATACTAGATAAGAAATTTTAGATATCTTTTTTACATTACATTATAATTCTAGGAAAATATCTTTAAAATAACTGAAATCTTCAGAACAATGCGTCATTTGACCTTAAAGCTTCCACGATACCGATGATCCGTGAAAAGTGATCATAGTTTCCGATTGAGAGAAGAGTAACTAAAGAGTCTTGCTTCTAATATCCCTGTTAATTAAGTGAATAAAGCTGGTGATCTGTCACGAGTCTCTGTTAAAGCAAGACGACAGAATAGGTTCCACAACAGCAAAAATCCTTAAGCCAAGCCAAGAAGAACTCTATCTAATCTAGTAATGATCATATCCTAACCGTGCCTCTTTCTCTAATAGTTCCTGATAATGTTCTTCTAATTTCCAGCGACACAGAACTAGCTTTGGAGCTGAGCGAGCAAGTATTCCTGGATGATGATGAATACTCGACGCGCGCGCCCGCCTCGCCCACCACAGTGCCGAACGTGCGGCCTTACAGACCACCCTCCACAGGTAGGACTAACTATAAGTCACTTTATAACAGGAAATTTCAATTGGAATACACTTTTTTTGGAGTGTACCGGTACATATCTCCAGCAGGATATGTGGAGGATTTAAAATACTTTGGGCGAATCTAGATAAGGATGGCACAAGACTAGAGTACTGTACCTTAAAGCGCAGGTATATGCCCAGCAGTGGGATGTCGAAGGCTGAATATAATGTAAATGGTCAGTTGAGGAATTGCTCCCCGTTAATCTGTGATTTAGACTAGATATAATGAATAGACTAAGAGCTATTCTAGCAATCACACCTTAAACTTTACCAGACACTATTTCACCTATACCGACACATCGCAACTCTTTAAAAAATTGCGTCAAAATCTAATCTCGAATGCAAGAAGTATCTCTCTTTGTAACCAGGAAGAGCTTAGCTTCTCCATTACATTAATAGTGACTCAGCATCCATCGCCCGCTGGCGGTCATCCATTCACATTTGACGTTTACAGCTCGCGTGGGGAACACCGCTGATTCTCTTTTATTTTTAGATCGTTTCTTTCAACGTTTTCGTGGCAATAACCTTAAAGCTGTTCTCTTGTGTTTTTATTATCATTTGAGGAATTGAATGCGTTTGTTTGTATTAAATTGGACTGCACGGATAGCCGAGTGATTGAGGTCCCCACGCCAAACCCACTGTGCGCGCCAAAACCAGTCCATAGTTGTAAAATGCACTGTCATCGGGCTTAAGCTACCCCGAAAATTTCAGCCCGCTAGTTTATCGGGACGACAAACAAACTGACAAGAAAGTGAATGTATAAAACGTGAGAAAAATGTCATTTCATTTATGCCAATGCCTTACTTGCCACTTACTTTTGACTACAATATTGGACCGAATGACTTGATTATGACTGCCACAGATATTCTTTAAATACAGAAATTCCACCACAGAATTTTTAGAACCATTTACTCAAAACACCTCTGCAAAGACATGTCTACAAAGTCTCCCTTTGTCTGTTTTATTGACTTTTACCTTTAGGTATATAGCACATTGCGTGACGTACGTCGGGGTCACTTGCCTCTTTCGCAGCCAGAACGTTCTAGATCAAATAGATCCGTAGATTTGTTCACCTGCAGTCTGCGGCGGACGAAAGTCGTGAACTTCTGACCTGGATATCTTGGAAGACACGTGTGTTCAGATTTTGTTACAATTCACAAAGCAATTGTCTTTCTTTCTAATTTTACGTTGATTATTTTCTTCACACATGCACTAATATTATAATACGAAAGTATGAGTGTATCAGTATGAAATTATGTGTATGTATGTTACCTCTTCATGCCCGAACGGCTGGAGCGATTTTAACGGAATCTGATATACAGGTATACATGGCTGACACCTGGGCTAACACTTGGGCTAACACATAGGCTACATTTCCGAGGTCAATTAGAGAATCTTAATTAATAATATTTTTGCAGCTTTACCTGACATCTATCCGGGTGAAACCATTATTTACAGATAGTTAATTAATTCAAAAAGTAGTGTTACTTTTTAATAGGGTTTTTAACTTAAAGATAGCGACATAATTTAAAACCTCCATTTTGCAATCGATTAAAAACAATCTACATTCCTCTTTTAAACAATTGACGCATTGTTTGATTGTTTAGAATAGTTTAAAATCTCATGTTTAATCGATGGATCGACAAGTAGACACTGAGATCGAATCTATACATTTAGTATTTATAGCTTTTCTATACGCATAACCCTGAACACACCCCTTCTAACTCAGCAACTCGTCTGGTTGATTGGATTAACTATAGGGCGATGTAATATAAATTGATTGACATTTGTTTAAGTAGTGGTCGACCTCTTCGAATAATCGATGTTAGTGGTATTAGTAGAAAGAAAAGTCTAAGAAAAACCCTTTTTGAAAATGATGACCATGGCTTGAAAACAATACAGATTAATTATTATTATGCTTTGCTCCACTTTTTGTGGCATTTACCTTTTCAATTTTTTGTCATCTGACAAGTTTTTCCGAGGGAATCATGAATTGTTTTCTTCCTTTTTAACGGCAAGTCCTGAAATCAAAACTCATGGACAATCCAATTGGTTCATCTATCTATCTATATTATGCTTAATATTTCCGATCAGACACATAAACTTCCAAAATAAGTAGATAATTAATTTAACAATATTTTTAAACTGTACTGCTACTTATTTCGCAAAAAGTATACACGATTACACCTTTATACCATCAAAGATAAGATCTTACCCACACAATAGAAACAGTCACATATCAAATACTAGCTGTTGCCCGCGACTTCGTCCGCGTGGTTGGAAGATATAGGTAAGTTAGGCATTTTTGAACGGAAGCCCTCGAAGATGAATAATTTTCCCTGTTTTTTCCACATTTTCCATTGTATCTTCGCTCCTATTAGTCGCAGCGTGATGGTGTATAGCCTAAAATATTGTACTGTATAGTCTATTCAACATAAAGAATTGTGCAATTTGAACCAGTAGTCCTGAGATAAGCGCGTTCAAACAAACAAACAAACAAACTCTTCAGGTTTATATATTAGTATAGATAAATAATAAGGCACGCTCTTGTAGATCATTCAACTTAAAGTTTATAAATAATTGCAGATGTATGCAGGCTAACTGATGAAGGTCAAGCATTGTTTCTTAGTACAATTAATAATGAACCTTACTACGAGTAGTAGAGCTGAATTTTGTTTGTATTCAGTTTGTATTATGATCCATGGTGTCGTTAGTAAGGAGAGTCGTCGTGGGCATGGTTTAGACCACACATGGTGTCCTATATGGTATACTTACACGCGATGTGAGAATATGATCCCTATATTATGTCTATATTGTCACTGTGGAGGTGAAGAACAGTAGGACTGTTGTGTTTAGCGTTTGATAGTAGATGTTCTATTAAGTCCAGCTAGCTTTAGAAGCACTATTACTAGTAGATTAGTAGTTATATTTTTTTATGAAATTGCTTAGTTTTTTTAAATAATAGCGCGAAGGATTATATATTGCTGTTCGTTGCTCGTTAAGTTGGAAGTTTGTTGTATTAGTATTGAAATATATTAGTTCAAAGATTTTTTGTTTATACAAGTCGAATCATTTTATATTTATTTCCATAACGTCATGTGTTGTATCGTTTCGTGTAAACTACCGTGTTACACTCTGAAGGCTATGAATGTAGCAATATTGTTATAATCACATTATCAAAAATGACAATGTTAAATTAAATATTTTCGCATAATTTAGGTTCGATTTCGGATGTCGTAAAAAAGTTTTGATCTTTAGAGTTTTCTTTTAAAGCTCCCAGCACACACAGCCGTCAATTAAATAAATAACTGAAATAAGTACCTCGTAAAACGTTATTATCTTCACACGATAATCCATGCGTTGCCTCAACATAGGCATAGCTTCATTCAAAACAATTACAATTCGTTTCGCTAGACCGTTGGATATTATTTTACCTTTTGGTAAACAACGCGTGTTTCGAGTTCAATGTTTTCATTCACGTTTTCTCGCACGCTACAAGCTAGGGACGGAGCACGTGACGTCATCCCGTCTGAATTCGTTTTAGAGAAGTTTAATCATGGATATTATTGATTAGTTGATGTTTAAGTTTTAAAAGATGCTGAGATGTGATTACTCATGGTTGAATAGAAAGATGGAGACAATAAAGCCTTTTTCAGTTTTCAGATAAGTTTTTCATTTCAGTTCATCTTTTCAAAGGAATTGCTTGGTAGATTTAAAGATAAGTTGCGATGGTGATGCTGACAAATCATTTTCTTACATTACTTACAAAACTTAATGATGCAACGGTTTACCTACTCGCGCGTATTTATAGGGATCGCCCGACTAGTTTCGGAACCAACCGGACTCCTTAATCATGAGCTGACGTGGCGGGGTCGCAAGTCAACATGACTAAATTTCTATAAAAAGTATATCTTGAAAAAAACACGTAAAAATATCCAATGTATGTTAATAGAATTTACGACATGAGGAAATGGGTATAAATCCCAAGCATCTTGTAAATTGTAATGACGTCATAGAATAGTAGGAAACTAGGTTAAGACTAGTACAATGAGCAGTAAACAATTAATTCAATAATAATAATACTGCCGATGAACCGTACTCTAGCTGATGACGGGAACGAATTAATTATTCAAAGTTATTGTTAATCAATAAGAGCGCTCCGTTTGTTTATATTTAAAGTATTAAATTATCATTAGAATGGTGATGTTTACAATTAATTGTTGACTCCACTTAATATATTTTGAGTAAATTATAATTTTGTATTTATTACTATACGTAGCGTTACAATGAAAGTCTATCACTTAGACTCCGTTGCATGTCTTTCATCAGGCTTTATCTCTAGAAACAGTCAAGCCATGTTCAAATTTTCGCAGATGATGTATTTCTGTTGCCGCATCATGATGTGTCGCATCGATTAGACATTCGTTCTGTTGAAAAAAATGCTTAGGACAAATAGTGTAATTTTAATCCAATTACGATTCAATTATCGGCCATTGTAAATAGCAGAATTGGAGCCCTGGTTTTAAGTTATCTGATAAACCGCAGACTTGATTGTTACGTGATTATAAGGTTTTTATTTCTGGTATAAGAAACGCGCTTTGTCACGAAAATTACTCATCGCAGTGGCACACAAGTCATGCTGGTTAGCCCTGACCGTCAGACCTCAATGAAATCAGTTTATAATAATAATCACAGGTGCCTTATCAAGATTGTTTTGTATATAATTCTTGTTTTGAAGATTAATTTGTTATTATATAACATGAATGGACGATAAGCTGTTGATATTATATTGTTATTTAATTGACAAACGAATGGTTTGAGTGCTCCGGATGTTTTTTTTATCTTCAGTTTAGCATTGAAGGATTTTAGGCTATTGTTCTCAAATGGTAAACATAGAATCCTATGACTGAAGTTCCTATGTCTGTCGCCATGCTGTATGTCATGAACCGTGATGATACGGTGATGATACGGCAACATGTTTTTTTTTAAAGATAAAAAGCAATAAAAATATACACTGAGGCCAAGGAACGGATAGTACAGTAAAAAATTTGATGGGTGACCAATTTTTTGTTAACTTTTTACCTATTTATGCTAGACCGGTTTTATTTTACAAGATCTGTTAATGCACTCCTAATTTATGTTATTTATCTTAAATATTTTTTCTACGTGTGTGTTAATTATAGTTATTTTGTTTTTTTTTTCACTGAATATTTGTATATACAATATATTATGAATTATTCCTCTTCATGAAACCACTTTGTATTGGTGCCTGATCATCTTCTGCGGTATAAAGTATTTCATACTCCAAGCTTCAGCCTGAAAGATCTCAGGTGTGTTTTTTTCTTTCACCGTTTTTAGAAAGTGGTATATTTTTTCTTAATATGGAATGAAAGACTTGGTGTGTGATTGGATTGGATTGATTCAAACCACTAGGAACTATGAATAATGATTTTTGTTACATAAATAATGTCACAGTAATTGGTTAACAATTTAACAAACTGTCCTTCTGTTTGAAACTTTATTGTAGCTTCGATCAGGGCGATTCGTTTTCGCTTACAATCACATCTCCAATTCACAAGTACATACATAATGTCTCTTAAGGAAAATCGTTGGCTATACTTAGTCGATTACAATCTCGAGTTGTATTTGATCGGTATCGGCGAATATACCGAGAATAAATATTTACAAGTAAGTAACTTATATCTTATCATTTTTTAAGAAATGTTATTTTATTTAGTAAGAGTTTTCGTTTTGTGTAAAGAGAGATTTGGTATATTGCGTTCGAAATGGATAAAGAAATAAAAACATAGGTAAAACCGGGAGATTAGGTCTGGCAGAGTAACTAGGAACACATTGGAAAGTTAAAGTAAATCAAGATAAACTTATGAATATGATTATGATTATCTTCGACTAATCAATATTATTTAAGAAAGTCGTTTTCATTTCAAAATATACACTTGCAATAAGAGCGAAGGTAGGTAATTCCTTTCCCTCCCCTACAAAAACCAAACAAGCGTTAGGTACCAGAATAAAATTCACGATTCATGATA
Source organism: Trichoplusia ni (assembly GCF_003590095.1). Lineage (NCBI taxonomy): Eukaryota > Metazoa > Arthropoda > Insecta > Lepidoptera > Noctuidae > Trichoplusia > Trichoplusia ni. The sequence continues at coordinate 11,668,545 of NC_039487.1, forward strand.
ATTAATTATACAACTTAACTTCCCACTTAATTGGTTAGCTAATTAGCTATAGATTTGATTGTGAATCTACACTTACCCATCCACAAACCAGCAAAACTCCTACAAAATTCACAACTGTCACATACAAGTTACACAAACATTACTAAATAACTTTAATACCTACACAATATCGTGTCACTCAGCTAATAAAACAACGAAATTACCCGTCCGTTATCCATATAATTACATTTAATACAACCTTCATGGATAATATTCACGAAACGACATTGACCATCAATAAAACGGCCTCGCGGCAGAAAAAAAACTTAGTTTTCGGCTTCCCATCAACCAATAGTGACTCTTTTGGGACACTGATTTTGAAAGTAATTGTGTTTTAAACGTATTTTTGGAATAAAATAAAAAAATCATAGTGATGACAATATATTTTGTGATAAGATTATTATTGTAACAAGTGAATGTTTGAATAGAAAACAATTGTTTTTTTTTAATTCATTTGTTTAATCATGTAAAATTGTGTTCTGCGTTCGGTGTTTGATTTAATTCTTAAAATTTATGGATTTAATTTAATATTCAATTTGCATCCGACGCTAAATTAGTGCTACAAGATTAGTGTATTGGGAAATATTTAATTGAATTTAAAAAAAATAATGCCTCGTGTAACTAATTTAGACAGTTCGGTACATGTGTAAATCTGATGGTTTAGTAACATATGGTGCAGTGTTATGCTCGCATTAATAATATCAAGGTTAGTATGAAATTCTAAATAATTTCATATAAAAGCTGCTTCCACTTAACGTGGTATTATAGAACTCTGCAAGCCCTTAAATTATAAAAAAATTCGTCATATAGATGCAGGTGTGAAAAAGAGGCAGCTCTATGTTACGTTAAGTTCCGTCTTTTTCTCACAACTGTAACGACTAATTTAACTAACAATCTTACTGTAGTATGGCTTTTCTTAGCCCGTGCGATCAAATGTACTACTAATCCTACTCATATTATGAACGCGAAAGCTTGTTTGTGTGTTTGTTGTATGTTTGTTCCTCTTTCACTTAAAAACCATTGAACCAATTTGGACGAAACTTAGTACACATATAGTTTATAACCAGGAACAACACGCAGTTTTTATACCTATTTTTTGTTCCCGGTCGTGGCATCATATTGGATATGTAACGGGCAGGTCCGCGAGCGACAGCTAGTTTAAAATACACTAGCTTTAAATATAAATGTAATATTTTCCATGACGTGATGGAATAAACGGAAAATAATACAACGCTAACTTCCTAATTGCATATTCAAATAAAACGTAGATTTTGAGATAATTATGTTTGAGTAGTAATCTTGTAACATAATGATTATAATTAAAATTTAATTACATTATTATGTTAAGATTCTTATCTGTGCCGGATACTTGTTAAAATCTACATCTTATCAAATTAATTTACTTAAGTTATATTTTGATAAAAAATGTATGTATTTTGTAATCATTTAATATACTAGATGTTGCCCGCAGTCTAGAAATCGAAAATGATTCCACTGGTACATAAAATCGGAGTAAAAACTATCCTATGTGTTAATCCATCTGTCAAACATCCATACATAAAAACTTTAGCGTTTACAATATAAGATAATGTCTCATGTGTATTTTAAATAATGTCTTGGCCGTTCAAACTTTAAAAACAAAAATACTCAAAAACGTAAATATGAAAATTAATTGATGATATTCAGAACGAATCTCGCCGTTCTAGAACCCGATACTAACAGCATATTCCACTCTAATCTAAACTTTACATAACATCAGTCCTTATTATCACCTATAAAATGCCCTATAATTTCATTTGTGGGAGAGAGATACCGCTCTACACCATGAAGCGCGCCATCACACTTCCACAAAAGTCGATGTTCTGCAATAATATCACTTTAAAAGGTGACGGTATCCCGAACAACACATAAATTAACAATGATCGAACCAATTAACTCCAGCTCGTAACTCATCAATCTAAATAGCTGACACTCATCGAATTAAACAAGTGAACGACGCAAGCGCATAACGATGACTTATGATCATTGATACTTATTACGTATCGCGAAATAATGGCGACTGTTGCGAAATTATTACATTTTATACTATGCTAATAAGAGAATGTTTTGTTTTGATTGAACGTCTTATGATAGTGGTTCTATTAACATCATCAGAGAGCACTTCGTTTTGAGTTCGTTGCTGCGTCTTTTTGGGTTGTTGTTGTCCTGGCTGGATCGCAGTGGCCCTGGAACTGTAAAAGTTAGTGAAAGCTGAATATCTAGTGGAGTAATTGCCACTACTAAGGGTAGATCAGTCATATAGAAGGCTGCGTTCAGGTTAAATATAAAAACTTAGATGTTTATTTTAACATCCCTGTATTTCTTATTCGAATATAATAATAAGATGGATAGCATTTGGAGAAGGAAAACTGAAAATCGAGCTCAGTGGCATGCCGTAGGAGGATCCTATCTCCAGCAGCAGACTGAAACTAGCTAATGAAGATAATGATAATAATTAAATGACTAAATATTCTCTTTGTCACCAGGTTCAAATATCCTGAAGTCTCCTCGCGCGCGTCGCGTGCGCACCACCTCGATGTCGCAGCCGAACAAGCGCACGACGGCGGAGAGCATCCTGCACGCCGACAGACGCACGATATACACAGCCGGCAGACCGCCCTGGTACAACTGTACGGGGGGGCAGGAGGTCGAACCTTTTCTTATTGGTGAGTAGAAAAGTATAAAAAGTAAAATAGATGGGGGGTAGAGGAGGAGTGTTTTAGGGTAATAGCAAAACACCTGACTCCTTCAAAATAGTCAACTGAAAAGGATTTGCAAAGAGATGTCAGAAATGTTATGAAAATACCTCTAGTATTTTTGTAGCGTTTTCTGGAAGTTATGAAATTGGATGAACGCAATTAGTTATGTATCATAAGTAATCGTTTAAGCAAATAAAATAAAGACCAAAATCATGTAATATACAAATTTTGCGCGATAAGTCGAAAAAGTGTGCACAATAAAACAACAGCCAAGTTCAATAATATTCCATGTGGTAGTTACAAGTTGACTTTATTCGAAGGTATTTGCGGCGCCAGCGCGTCGGGCAAGACGACAGTCGCAGCCAAAATCATAGAATCTCTCAACATACCATGGGTCACCATAGTCAGTATGGACTCATTCTACAAAGTGAGTCGGAAATTAGTAGCTTTTTTGTACAATTTTGCTTGAAGTAGTTTTTGTTGTAGTTACGCGCGTGCTGTGGTAGAAAAACGATACATTACGCCTCAAAGGGGAACTTTTTTATCAGCAAATTGCTCCAATTAATTATTATTACCAAAAGTAATTCGGATAACTAGATTCAGTACTGAAAATCGTATTTCCTATCATAGCAAAGTACCATTTAAACTTCGCGTTCTGATCGTTCGTAGAGCGTATTTAGAAAAGTAGAAAGTTGATTAAAATAATTATTTTAAAAATATAATCTGAATAGAACTTGGCATTAAAGCTACCGTACACCCACCAGGTACTTAACGAGAAGCAGCACCAAGCGGCGATGCGCAATGAATACAACTTCGATCACCCGGACGCGTTCGACATAGAGCTGTTGATCACAGTGCTGCAGAGACTGCGGGAAGGCAAGAAGGTCGAGGTCCCCATATACAACTACGTCACGCATTCCAGGGAGAATAGAACTGTGAGTATGTGTTGACACGACGAGAAAGTATGAATAAATGACTATTCTATTCTAATCTTAATGTCAGTGGAAGAATGGAATTCGGAAGTCTCCATAGCCAAGTTCAGGTCACGTCACAAAAATTGTGACATTCATGCTTTAAAAATCATTAATTGCTTCTCTTCTTGGCGGACCTTGCTTTATTTGTACAATCAAGAAAAGAAACATAATTAACCTTTGTAATTATATTATTGCCTTCGTTACTAATACCCTACTCAGATAATTAAATAAAATATTTTATTGCCATCCGAGTGTATTGTTTAAGACCTATGTATAAACATATTCATAATCTATATTCTCTAATTGTTCACAGAAAACTATGTACGGTGCAAACGTCATTATATTCGAGGGTATCCTCGCCTTCTACAACATGGAGGTTAACAAAATGCTAGACATGAAAGTGTTTGTCGACACCGACGCAGACATACGCCTCGCGAGGAGACTAAGAAGGTAAACACAAATACTGGCTTAAGATAAACTTTATAGAACTTGGCTCTTAATATCTATTAAGAAAAGCGGAAACATTTCCTAATACTAAACTTATAATATTTTGCGCTTCGAATGTCGCTAAATTCTGACACCCAGACTAAGGGGAATCGTGTTGCCGAAGTAATTGAGTTGAGGCGCCAGATAGGGAGTCGCTTCTTATAAATGCTGCATTTGGTTTGTCTGGAAGCCAATAACAACGTAATTGGGAAAAAGGGAAAATAATACACAGGTCTGTAAACTGGGTTGTGAAATTCAGATAACTGTAACTGCATTTTAATAAAATGTTGTATTTCAATGAACATAGACTGAGTGAAATCTAATCCGTCCGATCTATTTGCCAAGCCATGTCAACCAGCCAAAAGACCGGACAGACAACTAGAATACATTACATATTATTATATTATCCCACAATTCCGCACAGAGACCACTTCAACATTTAACTATTCCATGCACTCATTACGTACTTCCTCTTATAACGAATGACGGCCATTTTGGCAGAGCGCCAGGGCTCGCGAACATTTTGAACATGGTTTATGGGGGCAGGTGTCGTAAAACACATCATTTTATAACTGCACCAAGGTTTTAGTTAGCTATTCGATTCCTATTGTTATTTTATTGTTATACATTTAGATTGGTTGTTTCCGCTGAAATCTAAAAGTAAACTGGGTTAATAGGATTTTCCTTTGTAACATTTCATGTATTAATAGATCTCTTTAGAACTATGTCTACATCTTCTTGTTCTCGTACATCTTGTTAAAAGAGATAAGGCTAGATGTTCATGCGAATCAATTCGTTTTAAAACCAATTTGATTATTGAGCTAAAAGAAAGCGATTATTTTACTGACTCTTAAAAAAACTACTCTGTCATTGCATCTGTTTTACACTTCTCCTATCCTGTACTTCAAAAAACTTTACAACCGATGTGAACCGGAAAAATTCTCGAAATATGAATTGAATTGTGTCATTCATTATTGAAATCTTAAGTTTTAATAGCTTCAAATAAATAGTCAAGCAAGCATTAGCTTTACCGATTTAGGCTTCCATATCCATAGGGGAAAATGCACAGTAAATTCAAGATGATGTATTTCTTTTGACAAGTTTATTTGTGGAAACGGGTGCCATATATTTATCATACAACCGATTTGTTTTCCTTAGCCTTTGTACGGAATTCTGTGTGTCCCGAGTCTAACACACACTTGGCAGGTTTAATTTTTGCATTATTATAAATTTCCTACACACATACCTCTTCACTTGTAGTCTTTCCCATACCCTTTTTTTTTGGTGTTGCCATTTCTTATCCATTTTTACCCATCCACAGAGACATAGTCCAACGCGGCCGTGACCTAGAAGGAGTCTTGAAGCAGTACATGAGCCACGTGAAGCCCGCGTACCAGAGCTACATCGCGCCCTGCATGGCACACGCCGACATCATAGTGCCGCGCGGCGGAGAGAACAAAGTCGCTATACATCTTATAGTGCAGCATGTTCATAAGCAGTTGCAGTTGGTGAGTTCCGGAATTTTGTGATTTATTGCTGAAGGCTTAGAGTTGGTTTTTGTTTGGAATTATTTGATAATTAAAGATTGAGGATTGGTGAGAAAGATTTAAGTAATTTTGTGACTTGTAGACAGATATTGTAAGGTTCATTTTCCAGTAACGATTTTGAAACAGTTTTTATGAATGTATGTTAAATGATTTTTTTCAATCAATTGAGTTTGCTTTTGATTCTAGCGTGGTTTCAAAGTACGTGAGAAGCTTGCCATCGCGCACATCGGCCAACCAGTACCCGATTCACTGTTTGTCCTCAAAGAAACTCCACAGGTAAGTTTTAAGATTAAATGCGTCTACGCGATACAGGTTGTCCTAGTTAGAGGGGCAGGGATCTTAAATAATGTTGTAGCCTGAAACAGTAATCTAAGAATATCATTTTTGATGTATTTGGGCTAAAGCTTTCGATGAATAAATAAATTACTTTGCGACTTTTCTCATCGGCTTACTAAAGTTCTATCACACATTATAAAACACTAACAGTTGAAGCACCGCCATATGTACTTTTGTCGTACATGCATTATTTTTATTTTCCTTTCTTCTTTTAAACTCGACTCTTGCAGTAAAGAATTTACTCCTTGTCTCACGAGGGGTTCACAAACATATAAATCTCATTTAACATTAACACGTACTTACACAGGTGCAAGGTCTCCACACGTTCATCCGCAACAAGGACACTCCGCGCGACGAGTTCGTGTTCTACTCGAAGCGTCTGATGCGGCTCGTCATCGAGTTCGCGCTCTCGCTGCTGCCCTACTCCGACCACGTCGTCGATACGCCGCAGGGGTTCTCCTATAAAGGTAAATATTGTCTAATATTCAAAACGATAGGATACAGATAGACTTCTTGGACCCAAAACGGGTTTAGGTTATGTAGGTGTTGTATTGGTAGTGTCGTTCAAGTGCAATCGGGCAACCAATACCAACCTAGGTAAACGCTCATAGTCTAAACTCTTTGAATCTGAACCACGTCTAACAGTACGTAGTTGCACTTTAACATTTACCAGAAGGGCTACTACATCGACGTTCACCATTTCAATCTCTTTCTTTCTCTAGTTAAAAACTACACTGATTGGCAGGAAAAGATATAATCGTAAAAAAGTAAGATCTGGGTCTGTATCTCGACGGCCGAACTTAATACACAAAATACCTAAGCTGGCCAACCTGGCCATACTTAATTGTAAATACTCTATTAATTCAACATTTAACCTTATAATATCCTCCATAAGGTCGTAAATGCGACGTGGAGAAGATCTGCGGCGTGTCTATCCTCCGCGCCGGTGAGACCATGGAGCAAGCCGTGTGCGACATCTGTAAGGACATCCGCATCGGCAAAATACTCATACAGACCAACCAACAGACTGATGAGCCTGAGGTAAGGAACGCATAGATACACTCCTTTCGAATAAGAGGATAACTTGGTGTAATACATTACTGTAATTAAATTCATTGTTTGATTTGGAAAGGATAGGGGGAGGCCTTTGCCCAGCAGTGTGATCTAAAATAGACTATATTGTTTATCGTAATAGATAAGGAGCAATTCCAATTGTTGCGCAATCATAATTTGATAATTAACAGCCGTCGGAGCTTATTTAAAAACAGGCTTTAGCTATCACATCAAACAGTATAGTTGATATTTACCTGATTTTTTTATGAGACTCAAAATAGGTCTTTGTTGGTACTTCCAAAAAACTAGATCAACGCAAGGTCAAGTCAAAAATCTATCTACAAGGGAACAAATCTACTAAAGTTCATACCCCTATCCATCTAGAACAAACCTTTGAAACTTTCAAGTACAATAACTAATTGTTTTATCTTCCCCAGCTGTACTACCTCCGCCTCCCAAAAGACATAAAGGACTACCGCGTGATCCTGATGGACGCGACGGTGGCGACGGGCGCGGCCGCCATCATGGCCATCCGCGTGCTGCTGGACCACGACGTGCCCGAACAGAACATCAGCCTCGTCAGCCTGCTCATGGCCGAGATCGGAGTGCACTCCATCGCCTATGCCTTCCCGCAGGTATGGATACGGGCAGATATACAAGCAAATATATTATGAAAAGATGGATGTCAGTCATTTATGAAGGAAATCGCCTGTTTTATATCTTTAACAACATCTTAGACGTAGTGGGAGTTAGTTAGTGGTGAGACGGCACTGAAATTGATGGTTGCGACAACAGCATTTAAAATTTCGAGTTTTATGTAAAAGTTTTTAATTACTCATATCATGTAGCCTTATTGCTACAGAACGAAAGCTGAGAGGCTTTCAATTAAATTCTGTAAGTTATAAAAAAAAACATTTATTTAAATTAGAACTTTTTGAACTTTTACATTCTTTTAAATAGACATACATTTACATAGACAGCTCCTTGTATCGCCCACCTTTCACCACTCCCTAAGTAAATGTGTCCATTTAATACACCTCAAATACAATAATGATTACCTTTCCAGGTAAAAATCGTGACATCAGCGTTAGACCCGGAGATCAACGAGAAGTTCTACGTGTTACCGGGCATCGGTAACTTCGGCGACCGCTACTTCGGTACGGAACCCACGGACGACGAGTGAGGCCGCGGGGAACGCTTGTGTGTAGACTGCGATCGTTAATCGTCGCTCTGGAATATTCTAGAAGGTTCTAGAGGTAATGTGTCGGTATTTGGTTTGTAGGAGTCTGGTACAGAAGAAATTGTGGAGATTTTTAATCGTGATATTGTTTTTTTTTTGTCATTAATTCGAAAATGAATTGTAATGGTATTCAGATAAAGTTAAAAATGCTTTGCATTGTCTCTATACGCTTTTCATGATAGATTTCATTATTTCTTTATCATGTTAAGTTTTAAAATTATTTATTACCACCTTGACTCCTACAAACCTATACTGAATAAAATAAGACGTACGGTCGGTAACGAAAGCTTGTCTCGAACCTGCCTACATTATGTACTAAATTTAGTACGCAACTTTCGTTGCTTACTGTACTGTATGGAAAGTTAATAGAAAGTAAGGCGATTGACATCTCAAGTGTAAATGCTTCTCAGACGTATTTATAAGAATGTCGTGTACATGATACGCAAAGAAAAATGATAAAATTAGACACAAAAAGATAGTGATGACATAGAGTAGTGAGCAAATGGAGTGATCAACTACAAATATAGCAGCAGAAAAAGTAAACAAATATCACGTAATTATTTTAAATTTTAAATAATCTGAGAATCGATTTTTCCTAATTGAAGCATAGCCTGTTTTTCATACTGAACAATTTTTGTTCAGTATTCAAGAAATATCTTTTACTCAAACTAGTTTTTGAAGAGCATTTTTTTTTCTTAAAGGCTGTTCTAAAATTTGTTCCTTCATGTTCTTGTAAATCACTGCAATTGCTTTCTAATCTGTGTATTATAGGCGAAAAATATGGACTGTCCCCGTGTATTTATTTAATAATCATAAATGTATATTTATATAATTAAATCTAAGTTTGACATCTTGCTATGGAAGTAGTCGCTATGGTTTTAAGGAACTCGGGTATATCGATGTGTAGAATATTCAGCATAAAATAATAAAAACAGTGTAAAAAAACGCTTTTTCAAATTGATAAGATGGTTTTTTACTAAGCACCAATGATTAAGTACTAATAAAAAGTATTTAAACCGATCATTTTATACTGTTTACCAGTCCTATATAAACCGCAATAAACGCGCCTTAACCTTATAATGCACTATGAATTTACACACTGTTAGAAATGTTTAGAATAACACGCATGCGTTTAACACAAATAAAATGATTGCTTGTTGCTTTGTAATACTATACTTAGAACTAAATGCTGTGGATGTGTTTTAGGTTGTATCGTTATCTAGTCCGCAGTTATATGAGTCGCGTAGATCTCCAAGTAGTTTAAACTTTAAAATATCCAAACATATTGACCGTCCTATGGCCATCAGTCAATACAAGTCTTTGATAACCGACGACAGCTTTCGTCAATTAAATAAATGGGTAAACATTCGAGATTAAAGAAATTGTCACTTGTACGAAAGGCTTTCTTGATAAACAACAGTCGTAAAGATTAAAAATAATATCTAAACCTATATTAAAAAGATTAGTGAGCTTTTAAATATTAAAATAAAACGGAACTGAATACCTTCGTTAAAATATTAAGGTGTAATATTTAATATTTATTTTAACCATCCCAGTGCTGAAGCTCTACTAAGTCAAAGCTTGAGCAAGCTAAGTCACAAAATAACGCGAAACCAAAGAATAGTTCCTAGATCGAACTGATAGATATTTGTAGGAACGAATTGATGGCTGGATTTACGTTTTTGGATATGTACGGGATTTTTTAATGGAAATACCCTGTATTTTTTGTAGTTATACAAGTCTCTAGAGACCAATGAACTATCTTAAACTTAAACGACACGCATTGGTCACTAGTAACCGACTTATACTTTTTTTTTCTATGTTTGAGCGCCATGAAATTAACAGGACGAAAGCGATGAATAAGAAAATTACTCCATAGCGCCACTTGCGTCGGTCACTGGTGACCGATAAACAAAGATTTACTAACCATAATAATATAACTACATACATAGATACTTATTTTTTCCGTTTTGCAACGATTTTTTTTTAAATATGCTTTGTAAATCCCGTGCACCCAAAAGCGTAAATAAATAGTGAATGTAAAATGAAACGTACTTCCATAGCGACTTGTCGTATCGGCTGACATCTAGACTGGTATCGATATCGAATTAAAACGGTATTTGTTAGATTTAAATTAAAACATGCTGTATAACGACATTTCCCCATCGCGCTATCCTGCTCACACTTCACATGTCAAACCGAGAGATCGATACACGAACTATAAATACTGTGTTATGAATGTTCACCACATGTAGGCTATCAGAAATGGAATTGTAATAAATGAATGTCATTTTCTTCTCATGGTGTTGCCAAGATTCAACAAAAACATTTGAAATCTAACAAATACCTTTATGTTAATATAACTTGCTTTTAATTTATATTGCTATTGCTTATCGTCGATATAATTCTTCGATAAATTGTTTGGGTGGTTTCGTAATGCTTTCAATTTATACGAAATATACCACGTTTGATTAGATTATACAAGCCGCGCACATTTTAGCGTCCTTTTTTAAAGAATTTATTGTTTTACTAACAAACTCGGATGTACTTAATAACAAGATCAAAGCATAATAAATCCTAAAATAATGAAGTTAAGGTTCATTATTGCAACAGACTATTCTTAACACGTTTTGCCCTAAAAATGGTGCTTGTAAATGATGTTTCTTTTTTTGTTATTTGTACAAATTACAGAGTATTTTTGCTGTCATTTTAGATCGAGGGTTTTTAATATAGCATAATCTAAAAACTGTTAATATAATAGTTCCAGAAGACACTTTTTGTCTCATCATTCCTGTTTTATATACTGCCATTTCTGTTTCAGTATTAGGAAATTCGCGGTGATTTCATATTTATGTAAAACTTTTTTATATGTATATATTAGTCGAATTGGCATTTTATTTGAAAATAGGAACCTCGCTTCGGAAAGATCAATCATGATATTATTTAGCGTAATTGTAATATTTATTTGACAGTATTCGTTTACTGTAAATAATTTTAAGTTAATTTAGATTTAAGTTTACACTTAATGTATGTGCTTAATTTTTAAAGCTGGCAACGTTGTTACTATTTATGTTTCTACGTAAGTAATCGGTTGTAATGCCTGTGTAGAATCGAGTGGTCTGATCGATTTGTCTCGATTATTTTGTAGTTGTGAAAGTTGTTTTATCGATTAATTTGGAAGTTTATATGCAGTCGCTACATGCTTCTGTTAACATACGACTCGAATTTACAAACAAGTGATAAAACAAAATGTTATGACATGCTTGAAAGCTGAATCAGCTTTTTGAACGTTAACAACAATAACAACTAATTAAATATAATACAATTTTCAACTTTATTATTTACGTAATAGAATATTAAATTGTCAACTTTTTCGGAGTATGAGAGCCATGTCAAGTCTGTGCCACTCTTCCGCACCATTATGAAATGCTTAAACGAATTTGTATAATGTATTTTGCAAGAGGAAAAAATTACTTCATCACTTGAATAAACCCTTACAATTAATTTATGGATATTCAATTATTTTACTTCTGACAATTGATATCGATAACACGTAAAATACTTAGGAACTCTATCTTGCAAAACTTTGTTGTTTGAAGTTGTTAACGTTCAAAAAGTTTGAATTATATCTCAATAATATTGTTCACATAATTTACTCCATTGCACAATCCTTGTGTACAATATATACATAATTTGTATCTAGCTATTGTATAAATGTAAGTCGCTGTGAATATTATGTGAAAAATACAAAAAAAAATGAAAGTAATCTGAAATACGATGCGAATAATGAATTAAAAAAGATTAAATACAATATGATTTGTTTTATTAATTGGTAACACTACCCCAATACAATTGATTGCAATAATAATTAATCATGAAAATGATGGAGTGTCCGACAGTTTCGGACCCAACCGGAGTCCTAAATCATGAGCTGACGCATTGGTAAATATGCGTGTGTAAACCATTGCATCATTTAAAAATATCAAATCTATGACAAAACAGATTGTCAATGACATTAAGAATACTGTTGCTTATAACTGATCAAGTTCTTCCATTTTTCACACTATCTCCAGGCAAAAACAAAGAAAAATTATGAGGAGAAATACTTTAATCAATAAATAACTTCTTTATAATAACGTTTTGTTGAAAAGTCCTCATATATGGTCGCAAGCATCCAAGTGTCTCTGGAAAACAACGTCCAAGTGTTCGAACTTCGATGACGTGACCTCGCCGTGAGGATGGTTCTTTCTGTAAGGTAAATATCTCTTATTATCAGGTAAATATCTCATATATCATGTAAATGCTAATTTAGGATTAGATTCTATAGTATTAAGATTTGATAGCAGGCCTACCACTTATTGAAGACTTTTGGAAGCTAGACCACGCACTAAATGACTTAGAGCAGAGTCTTTCTACAGCTAAATCTACTTAAAATTTGATAGCAGGCCTCGGCACTTCGGGTAAACTGAGTTAATTCTTACTTGTAATATTCTTCACATTCCTCCATAGAAATATCGCTGCCAACAAGCCGCGACCCAAAACCGCTGTAGTAGGTAGAGTAACGTTGCTGGAAATAATGGAATACATATGTTATAAATAGAAAATAAATAATTATATCTAACCGTCTAATCCTACGAATATTATAAACGGTAAACTGTAAGTATGGATGGATGTTTGTTATTCTTTCATGCAAAAACCGCTGAACGGATTTAGTCGAAATTTGGTATACAGATATTTTATAACCTGGACTAACACATAGGGAAGTTTTTACACCGATTGTTCGTTTGTTTGATTCGTAGCGGGAGGAGCCGCTGGCATCTAACTATCTTACCTGCAAATGTTTTGAAATGATTTGCTCGGCGATGACAGTGCAGGCTAACCTCAGGGCCTTCGCCAGAGCGTCGATATACTTGACGTACATAGTGGTGAGGTCCCGCAGGTCGCTGTCGCGGCGCGGACACAGCTTCAGGTTTATACCGCCAGGCGGCGCTGTACCCTGGAACATAAAATAGCTACATTTTGATCTGATCAGGGTAGACGTTTAATATTAGGTTAAGTTTTGTTTACTACGGTCCTTTAAAAAAATGTGTACATGTGATTAATTGTAGATTTGCATCAGTTTTGTATGGCAAACTGTGTATCTAAATGGTTGAGTTGTATATTCTAACGCGTTTTAGATCATAGAAAAATTCTAAGTTTTTGAAATTTCTTTGTCTCCATAATATGTGAAATCATTAAGCATCTGTCGATCTATACAGTTATCAGTTATATTTTACATGTAAATGTCCCTTTGTTTGTTTTCCTTGAATGTTTGAGGTTAAGACAAAATAAATATCGTTGTAAAATATCTGACCTGGTCTACAATACATTTCATCATGAGCGTCAGAGTTCGGCTGTCATAGTGATCCCACTCGCTGGACACGGTCACGCCACCTAACATGTTGTATCTGGAAAAATTAGACTCATTTTAAGAAAACCTATATTTCTTTGAGACACATAAGAAGTATGACCTCTATGTTGCGCTGTTAGAGGGTCAAAGTCTTAAGACGAGGATACTTGACAGACGATGAGCATCTTTATATACCGAGTAGTTTTGTATAGGCGCCGCAACAAAAATAATCAGTAAAGAAAATGATAGGAGGACACAGAAAATTTTGTTAGGGGTAAGTCTGGAATGTGTCCTTGTATTACTTAAATATTTTCTGTTTTACTATTAAGCTAACTTAAATAATTTATTACTAAATGTTTGAGCTACTTACACATTAGCAATATACATATGATGTCCAGGCGTCACCGCTACCTTATAATACCGATCCAAGTTATAATTCTTCAACAAATACAAACAACTGGTAACATCCCACATGTACTTGTGAATCAAATCACTTTCCCGCCATTGTCGGTGTTGCCAGCCTCCTGAAAATCTACTACTATGGTAGAAACTGTAATACGGCATGATCAACATTTGACACCTGTAATTAAGTCTTTCTTTGTATTCAGCTGTGAGTTTTAATAATTTGGCGAATAACTTTATTTCTCTGGCAACATCGGTTTGGAAGAGGGTGTGGTAACCTTCCCTGTACGGCCAGATAAGGAAACATTCGGCATTCAAGCGCTGTGAGACCTCGAGACACTTCTTTATTTGTGTCGCCGCTTGTATGAACGTTGTTGCGTCGTTACTTGTGAAGGCACCTGACGCATATCTGAAAAGAACGAGTTCGTTACGCCATTGATTGTAATCCTTCTACAAAATTTTATTTTTTTACTCCTAATCTATTGGGAAAACACTCAGACTCGGTAGTTTATTTATTTTTTCAGCACAAGAAAATGCTTACATATTTCAATATGACAATGAAATGACTCACAAATGAAGATAGCTCATCTTTTATATGTACCTGGGATGTGTATGGAGATCTGGCGCTATCCACAACAGCTTCACGTGGTACCTTGACGCCAACTCCTGGATGTACTCCACCACATCATCCCAATGCGTCTTGTTCTCCTCCCAACTTTCACTCCAGGGTATCAGGTCCGTATCGAAGGCGGTCCAGTATTTGACTCCTAGTTTCGCGCAGAGCTCGAAGAGAACTTTGAGGTGTCGTTTGTGGTTGTCCATGGAGTCTGTACCATCATCCCAGGAGCGGGAGTGGAGGGGGCGGCCGCAGGGGTCTGAACCTAGCAGAATGTATTATGTTAATAGTAAGCATCCCCAGTCCCCACTAATATTATAAATGTGAATGTAAGTTTGTTTGTTACGCTATCACGCGAAAATTACTGAACCGATTGTTATGAAACTCTGCACACATGTTCTTGGAGGGATTAGGAGTAACATAGGGTTTATTTTTGTTCAACTTAAAAAAACCAGCTATCGCTGTACAGTGATATCCCTCACGGGCGGAGTCGCAGGCCACTGCTAGTAATTGATAAAAAATACTAATGAATTATCGTAAGTACCATAGTTCCGAAAGTCAGTAAATGAGACGCTGTATTTGAGCCAGTCCTCCATCGGTCGCGAGTGAACGCGCTCCGAACTGTTGTAGTATCTGTAGCTCGTTGTCTCTGACGGCGACGCCATATTGTTGTATTCTATCTTATCTATACCTGAAAAGTACCGTATAACGTACCATAAAAACGATGATATTTTCGCAAATTTCTGATCAATGTAGAGTCGTTTTGAGCAATTTTCAGCAAAACTAGAAATAATAATACTTAAGAGATGTAATTGTTGTTCAAATAGATGTGTAGATCAGATGTGTTATTTTATTTTGACGATAAAATACTGCAAGACTGCAAGGCGTTTTACTTATACCCTAGGAATAGTGAAGGATATAGCCTAATAGAATCTAGGCTGAAGTTATTGCCTAGATCTTACTAGGTGCTTGGAATACGCTATATGTGATGTGATAAAGGATTATGGGAACTTGCCTTGAAAATAGTCAACATTATCGCTTCTTGGTTCTCTCACTTTCTGTCTCTTCGCAGTTGGCTGGGTATATGTCGCCATGTTACTATAACTATAAATAAAAACACGAATTATATGATAGGCACCTGTTTTCCTGATATTAGACGATGATGATGAGCAATATTAAAATTATGGAGGAAAGGATCTCTTAATTGTGAACTCTCATTATAAAAAGTTCAGTAATTTCATATAAAATTTGTAAAATGTATTCTAGATAGAAGACCACAGAGACCACTAGTCGTATTAAATAAATTATCTGTTAATTTGTCCAAACTTTTATCCTTTGCAGACCATGTATAAGTCCACTAACCTTTATGCCAGCTGTTCACAATAAACACGACAGTCGTCCATCGCCTCCTCTTATATAACGTACCGTGAATGGGCGCACCCGGGCGTGATGTGCGATATCCTTTGTCTGCTAACGAGGCTCCGCTTTTGTTCAGCAATACATGTTGTTTGTAGGTGATGCGATATAACGTGTAATGCAATATGTCGGTGAATGATATGCGTAGAACTAGGTGAATGACAGTGACAATACATCTTTAAAAGTAATTGTTTTAGAGTATTTTTAAAAATTTTGTCTTTTTAAACATAGCGGGAAAGAACATTACTGTCTCGCTAACAAGTTTGTCGGTGTGATTTTTAGAAATCTTCAGTTTACGTATGCTAAGAACAGAGATTTAATAACAAAGGAATAGTGATCAGGTTTGTTTGTGCTATGCGGGGATCGACCCTACAGTTCAGTGCGGCACTACAGTGCCGCGCTAAATGGTCGATAGTGTGGTGACCTAAGATCAGTGTCAAAACCATACAGTCAGATATTATAGTAATCATTTAGTTTCACTTAACTACTTGGAGTAGTTTTCGTGATTCTGGTAACCAATAACGTATTTATTTCATTATAAGTCATATCTTTAACAAATTAACAAAAACTACCGTTTATAATAACATAGAGGACAACAATCTGTGTTAAGGATATACGCAACAGCGCATGAAACGTTAGCATTTAAGACGATGACTATTCTAGCTGACACAAAAAAATATCCAGGTTATTTAAAATAGTAATAGTTATAAAACTCCATCCTAACCTGAGGGTCTACCACCGCCTTAAATTAATATGATTCTGGTTGTCAAAACGCGACAGCGCAATACATGGCTTAGAACAACATCTCTATTCCACTCAGACGCCCTCGTTTCTTAATTTAATCGTAGTAAAGGAATAAAAGCCAGTTGAACAATAAAACAAAATTTCCTTAAAACTATAAATTTAATAACACGTATTATAAAAATATCCAGATCAATCTAAAAATGACTGCCGCTATCAACACATATATCGGCAGCGGTACTTTAGTACCACTGTGTACTTGTAACACACCGGACACTTCCCCCTTCTTCAACGGAGCTGTCAAACCGGCCATCTTTGGTTTGTCTATGGGCTCTCCCATCATAGAGAATTTTGTAGCACTTGTTATTTTCACAGTTAACATTTTGCCCATGTACCTTTCTTCTTTCGGTACTAAGACTTGTTCGTAATACTCGTTGTGGGCCACGAAGTAGTTTTTGTCGTGTGATATGTCGGTGACTAGTACATCTTGTATCTCGCCGACTTTGTGGCCGTAAGGTTCGTACGAGCGGAATAGTTCAGACAGCTTTTTCGTGCGTTTCTTTACTTCTTGTGGGGGTACCTGAAAATATGAATAAGGCTTTTATTTTCAGAGCAGCAAAGTTTGTTATAACTGTGACTTCTTATTTTAACAGTATGGACAAGGATCTTATAGGCACTTTTGTAAAGAACTAATTCATGATCATGTCATTACTTCATAGTCAAGAACATATGAATTAAATTATTCAGGTACAACTGCAAAAAAGGCTTACATAAACATGACATGACATAAACCATTAAACTCGCTCATTGCTATTTAACATTCCTTGTTAGGAACTTTTAAAAGTACTTTGAAAGTACCATCCAAAGTACCAATAATCTTGTTATCCCAAAGCACATACCTTAGTCATCTTAGCAGCGGGCGTGCCAGGCCTGGCGAAGAACTGGTTGATGAAGAGTGAGGGGAAGCGGTACTTGTCGCAGAGCCGCATCGTGTCCTCGAAGTCGGCGTCCGTCTCTCCGGGGAAGCCGCAGATTATGTCCGTGGCTATGGTCATGCCCGGCACTCTGGGGACGAGGGGACGAATGTTGTGGCACAATTTCGGGGAGGCCTATGTCTTAGGTCTATGGACTTCAATAAGCTGAACTGATTGTTTGATTGAAAGAAAATAATATGTTCAAAAATGTTTTTTTTTATTTTTACCCACACAATATGTTAAGTGAACAATGTTTGTAGCAATTTTTTTTACTTCAAACTATTTGTTCGCAATAATTGTGTCGCACTAGCAAGTAAGTGATTTTTTTACCTTAAAATATTATAAAAAGATTCTATGTTTGTTATTGTCTAATTATTGCATTAACATTGGTTAATACTTACTTCTCTCTTAGAAATTCGACGACTTTCTCGAAGTCTGCTCTGGTGTATTCTCTCTTCATGTCTGCTAGGACTTGGTCACTGCCCGACTGAACCGGCACGTGAAGGAACCTTGAATATGAAAATTATACGTCATTATCCGATGCTACTTTATTTTACAGTACGTACTCAAAAAGTGCGCAATTGGGGATTTGATTAATTAAATCTAATTAGTCTAACAGATAGACTAAAAAAATATAACCAATGCTTATTTTTTTCTTATACACCGTAAACAAAAATTTTTGTTATGATGTAGTAATTGACACTATTGGCAGCCACTGCTCCTGCTGTTGTTGCGTTTTACCTTCACATTTTTTAAATTTAATAATAAAGAACTTATTTACTTTTTATTTAAATACCCACCCTGTTATTCGTATTATAAAAAAAAACTTTCGAAGCTATAGAAATATAAATACATGGCAAAAAGAAATTCATACTGTCAGCAGGCGGGGGACTAGAAATCTATAATATTACCTACATTTTATAGAAAGGGAGATAGACCAATAGAACAAGCAAGTAAGTCGCGAATGCAACGGGCGGCCGAGCCTAAGACATAGGAAGATAAAACAAAAAGATATACGTATTCATCCAAAAATATCGGTCGTCAACACAGGAATTACAAATGTTAAAACCTTACTTGTAAACCCTGGGATGATGCATGATCCGCGCGACTTCGGCTAGGTGTTCCAGTATGTAGGGAGGGTTGGTCATGCCCAGCCGCAGCCGGCAGCCCTCAGGGATCACTTCCACCAGCTTCCATAGCAGCTCCGGTAAGGAGGTGCCGATGTCTCGACCGTATGTACCTAGATATAAGGGTGAGTTTGTTAAAACCCGAAAATTAATCTATACTAATATATAAAGCTGAAGAGTTTGTTTGTTTGAACGCGCTAATCTCAGAAACTACTGGTCCAAATTGAAAAATTATTTTTGTGTTGACATCGATGAATGGTCTATCCATTCATCGAGGAAGGCTTTAGGCTATAAACCATCACGCTGCGACTAATAGGAGCGAAGATACAACGGAAAATGTGAAAAAAAAACAGGGCAGGTATAAATCATAGCTTATATCTTCTACCCACGGGGACGAACTCGAGGGCAACAGCTAGTAGTGTAATAAAATGCAAATAACGACCTTAACAGTAATATAATACAATGCAATCCAGCTTGTTATGAAATGGAAAGAGATCTAAGAATTTCACTTCTTCAAGTAATGTTTGTGAATACAAGAATAAACCAAGGATTTTAATCTTTATGCTGTGGGAGGTTTTACAAACATTCAAGTCACGTGCAGAAAGACACCCAGACTTAAGACAAGCATTCATCGAACACACAATCTCTTATCCTACGTGGGGATCGAACTTTTCTTTCACAACGGAATTAGCGTGATGACCGCAACCACTCCATGTAGTCAAACTACCAAAACATACCTGTATCCTCACTAGTCAGCCATATTTCACAAACTCCCTCCTTAAACGACTGGACCGCTCTCTCCACTATCTCCTCTGGAGGATAGCTCCCCAGCTCTCCCCTCGCATGCTTGGTCTTGCAGTAGGTGCACTGGTTCAGACAGCCCGTGTTTATAGAGATGATTTCTATGAGCGGATTCTTGCGGACTTTCGGGAGGAGGAGGGACGCACCGCCCGCTTTCCGACCATCACCTGTCTTTTTTTGACCAAATAGGCGGACTGTGTGACCTGAAATTTAATAACTTTAATGAATTCATTAGTTCTTGTAAGCATTTTTGGTACATTTTATAACGCATGTTTCATAGGATATGGTCATATTTATCGCGTCGCGTCGCTGACTTACGGCGTGATATAGCGTTTCAAGATAAATAAATGCAGATGGAAATATCGCAAAATGGAGGCATTGTTTTAAGTATCTAATAGAGAGTTCGACCACGACAAAAAAGCAGCTTTTTATTTGTTACAGTGCCTGTACATTCCGGTGTGGTGACAAAGTGTGTACCGCACCATTTAAACACTGCACAGAACACCATAGACTATTAAATAAACACATAAAATTGGTACTTTAACCGCCGGAATAGTTAATACCTGTAATGACAGTTGGTAAACAAATAAAAATTCAATTTACGTTACATATTACAATCAACAAACAGCTGTTACCTTTAAGAGTTTCCTCCACGATCTCCACGATCCTGTCTATCTGCTGCACTCCGACCACGCTAAGCCCCGTCAGGTAGTTAGCGCGCGGGGCGCCCTGCGGCACGCAGCCCGCCACCACCACGTGGATACCGCGGCTTTGGCCCAACTCTATCTCATTTCTAAAAAATATATAATATGTAAGTTTTGTAGTAAGAACTAATGATTGCTTGGATTGCCTAGCGGTCACTTAGCCAGACTGTGCGCGCTACGTCGCGGATTCGATCCCGAGTAGGACAAGCATTTGAGAGAACCACAAGTGTTAATAGGTCCTGAATTTAGGTGTCTTGTGCATGAGACTTAAATGTTTGTAAGCCACTAAATAAAAATGCAAACACAAGTTAATATAAGACACTAATATGCCACTAATAAATGGCTAAGGAAAACCTTGAGGGGAAATTGACATTATGAATGTTTTGATAAGATCAAAGCTCAATACATACTTCCATATAAGCCAAAAAAGTTTAAGGCCTGTTTAAGGCTGATTCATAAAAAATGTGTTAATAAAAAACAAACCAAAGAAAAGAACATTAACTTGATATAATTAATTTATATTAATATTTTTAAGTTTATATGCAACATGTTTTAACAATTACATTCACCATCTACATAGTATACCTACTTGAAATGATCTTCAGCCGGGCTCTTAACAGTGCAAGAGTTTAGGAGCCATAATTGTGCATCAAACTTGTCATCAGTGAGGCGGTAACCATTGGCCGCTAACAAGCCTGCCATGTACTCCGAGTCTGAGTTGTTGTGAGCACAGCCCCATGTCTTCACGTAGATAGTCTGTGTGCCTGGAATAATAGGTAATACAATATATATTATCTAAGGACAAGGTAGTAAGTTTAACAAACATTGTAAAATAAGCATTTGAGAAAAAGAAAATAAATATTTGATATTGTATTATGGAATATTTGATATTGTAAATTACGTTTAGTGTGAAATTTCAAGCTGACTTTTAATTGTTTTATATTAAAAGATATCTTGAAAAATTTCTGAACCAAATAAAGATCTATTGAATCATGGCTACGAACTATAAGCTACCGTCATATATCTTAGTATGCTACATACATTAATGTATATATTTGACGTATTTCGCTAGCAGTATTCTTTATTTACTACAAAATAGATAAAATATAAACAAGTTTTGAGGTTATACCTGGCACGACACTCTCCAATATAACCTTTTCGGCGGGCTCTGCGTCATTCTTGTTTTCCCGCTTTTTACTCCTAACGCTTACACTTTTCCTGGTAGAGTATCTCTCCTTAGGCGTAATGTCCTGTGACGATATTAAGTCTTCAATATCGTCTATAATTTCATCACAAACACCTGGCATTTTGCCTCTTTGCAAGTATTGTTTTGACACAATGACATTGACAAATATTTGACGTGACGTCTTGAAAAGTGTCAAGTTGACATTTATTAGTTTATTATTTAACGTTTTATTTAACACAGAGAAGTCTAGGATGACTTCCGGTTTGTGTTTGGTGGCTAACACATGTGGAGTTTGTTTCTATTTTGCTTTTAAGCTATAGAAAGGTTTTTTCGGTGTGCTCTGTGTGTATTTGTGCTGTTTGTGAGCGTCTTGTTCGTATTGTGTTTGTCTAAGTGTCACATAGAAGGTAAGAACTTCATTTTTTACACCTTTTATGCGTGTGACGCCGATCCACGATGGAAGTGGATGACCGGCCTCCGGGCCGCCCCCCAGATCCCGATAATCCACTGCAACCCGTCCCTAATAATCCTCCCCAAACCACTCCCAACACTCAATCCCAAGATTTATTTACCCATACTCCGATATTATCAGCGCCGCTATCCTCCTTTGAGGCGATAGAGTCCCAGATTTTACAAAAGCGTAAACGCGCCATTAATGATGTTTCCGAAGACAAACACGACGACGATACAACATCTGGCAAGCGTGACAGGACTACTGCCCCGTCTCTAATTGCCAGATCGAAGTACTCAAATACTGATGTCGCTCCATACATAGTGTTTGCATCCTTGGTTGAGTCTGATCCTAAGTCGGGTACATCTATCCATCCTGTGAAATTTGGACAGATGTTGATGAGACTTAAAGTTAAGAATATTACACAGGATGGGATCAAAAGGATAGGCAGAAACCGTATATCAGTTGAGTTCAAAGGCCCAGAGGATGCCAACGCATTCCTTAACAACGCTGACATTAAGTCTAAAGGATACAGTACAGTAATCCCTACTTTTAATATAACTAGAATGGGTGTGGTTAAAGGGGTACCTGCGGACTGGACTGACTTAGAGTGCCTCGACGATCTATCAACTCCTGTAGGTTTTGGCAAAATATTGAAGATTAGGCGCATGAACAGAAAGGTACAGAGCGAGGGGAAAACGGAGTGGGTTCCAACCTCCACAGTGGTCTTAACATTTGATGGTCGGACACTTCCTGAGCGAGTTTTTTGCTGCCACAACGCCCTCCCTGTAGAATTATATCACTTCCCTACTGTCCAATGTTACGGGTGTTGCAAGTATGGCCATACCAAAACACAGTGTAGGTCCAAACCGAGGTGCTACCGCTGTGGGGCGGAGCACTTTGGAGACAGTTGCACAGTAGACGAACCAAAGTGTTTGTATTGTGACGGTCGTCATAATGCAAATAGTCAGCAGTGCCCGGAATATTCCAGACAGAGGAACATCAAGATTTGCATGTCGGAGAAAAATATCTCCTATTCTGAGGCAGCAAAACTATTCCCTGCAGCTAAGAAATCTTTCGCTGATGTACTAGCATCAGCCCCCTCAACATCCCACCCTCTTCAGCCTTCTCCAACTCCTCATCCAATGCACTCCCACCAGGCGTCCACAACATCATACAGGAAGACTGTCTTCCTTCGACCAAAAACCCATGCTCCTCTGGCCCCTGGTTATGACCAACGGGCACACCAGGACCTCATAAATAGTTATTCCTTCCCTCCCTCTCCCAATGGTAGTGCTCTACTTGAAAACCCTACACCTCCAAGCGAGAAGGCATCCACAATCGAACAGATTGTGATGCTCCTTGCCACTCTCCTGTCCAATTACTCCCTACCGGACCACGTTGCCACAAACTTGCTGAAAGCAATTCAAACCCATCACATTCCATCTCCTGCAGTGGAACGCCAGGAGTGCTCTCCCAAAAAGACATGAGATATCACATCTCATTAACTTGTACACACCAGCAATATTTGCTATATCTGAGACGTGGTTAACCCCACGACTCAATTTTAGAATTCCCGGGTATAGCACGCTCCGGGATGACCGTGCTGACGGTTATGGCGGAGCTGCAATGCTCGTGAATAACTCCCTGCCATACTCCCTCCTTTCCCTTCCTCCCCATGGGGATGAGATTAATGCTGTAGGTATAAACCTTCAGGGCATTAATTTTATCTCTATTTACATTCCATCTCCTAATCCACATTGTTTAGAATTAGTTAAAAGAATGTGTGTTGTCCATAACCCCATAATAATTCTGGGCGATTTTAATTGCCATCATGCTCTTTGGGGATCCGACCATTGTGACAGTCCGGGTTTAGATTTGGTGGATATAATGGATGACGTGGGACTATGTGTCCTAAATAATGGGTCAGAAACGCGATTACCCAGACCAGGACAAAGTAAAAGCTGTGTAGATCTTACCCTTTGCTCGGCAAGTTTGATGGGACAATTGGAGTGGAAACGATTGGGGCTAACATATGGTAGCGACCATTACCCAATATGTTCCACTCTGAGGAACAGAATGCTTCCACAAAGGGACAAAACCCCGCTTTTAAAATACAGGATCTCAGATGCTAAATGGGACTTGTATTCTCAAAATCTGGATAACATGGTCACCACTTTACCCAGTGTAAATCCGGCAATCTAGGCGCCTGTATGGAGCGGTACTTGGGTTCTATTCTTTTGGCAGCTGACGGCTCTATCCCGATTAAGAATTCTGCCTCTGGTAGACTCTCATCCCCGCCTTGGTGGGACCGTGAGTGCTCTGCCATGGTTAAGTCCCGGAGGGAGGCGGAATTCAGGTATATTCGGGCTATGTCGGTAGCGAACCTGATTGAGTATAACCGAATTGTTGCTAAATCCAGGCGTCTATTTAGGAAAAAGAAGCGTGAAGGTTGGAAGAGTTTCTGTGCATCCCTTACCCCTACAACCCCATCCTCCATAGTTTGGAATAAATTTAAAGGGTATAGTCGTGGCTGCTCAGACCAAAATTCCTCCTCAATTCCCCATGACCTGGCCTCACCATTCCTCACAAAACTAGCCCCTCCCTTTGTTCCCCTTAGTGAGGAATGCCCTATAATTCAACCCTCCCCTCTTTCCAGTGATCCTCTAGACACGCCATTTACGACCCGTGAATTAGAGACGGTTCTCAATCACGTTCGGGACTCAGCTCCAGGTGTGGATGGCGTGCCTTACTCCTTCTTTAAAAAATCCGGAGAGCAAAGCAGATTATACCTTTTATCCCTCCTCAACACCTGTTTCTCCCTCTCATATATCCCTGACAGCTGGAAGACCCAGCTCATCATCCCAATCCTTAAACCCGGTAAATCCCCTGACTGCGCAGACCACTACCGGCCCATCGCCTTGTCGCCTGTGATTGGGAAATTGTTCGAGCACCTGATAAAAAACCGGTTAGTGTGGTTCATCGAAAGTCGCGGCCTTCTTGCGGAAACGCAATTCGGATTTCGCAGGGGTTTAAGTACAATGGACAGCATAGGCATCTTAGTGACAGACATCCGTATCGCCTTTTCCAGGAATGAGTCTGTCCTTGCGGTGTTTCTTGACATCTCTGCTGCTTACGACAACGTCCTTCTTTCCGTACTCAGAAGTAAGTTACATGAGCTGAGTATTCCGTGTAAGATGCGCCAATGTATAAGTAGTTTACTGTCAGGACGTATTGTTAAGCTCCATACCCCAGGCGAAAACATTGAACCAAGAACCGTTTGGCGCGGACTTCCTCAGGGTTCGGTACTCAGTCCCATCCTGTACAACATATACACTTCGGACCTACACACGTCTCTCAACGTCGACTGTCGGATCTTACAGTATGCGGATGACCTGTGCTTATATGTGTCGGGTTCATCCATGGAACGAGCAGCGGAATCCATGCAAATATCCCTCGACTCATTAAATCACTGGCTTATGTCCCATGGACTCAGTCTATCAGCCCCTAAGAGCTCCAGTGTAATTTTCACTCGGAAACGAGTTTGCCCAGATGTTCGCCTGGAAATCGAAGGATCTCCCATTACGGTTGTAGACCGGGTGAGATTTCTAGGAGTCATCTTGGACTCGAAGTTATCTGGAGTCTCCCATCTTAACTATGTCTTCAATAAATGTGAGAAGAAGATAAACTTGTTGCGGGCTCTGGCAGGCGTTTGGTGGGGTGCTCACCCATTTACTCTTAAACTCATTTACAATGCCATAATAAGGAGTTCATTAGATTATGGAACCTTCTGGCTGGAACCATGCAGCAAAGCTGCTATGGCTAGGCTAGATTCCATTCAATCAAAGTCTCTCCGCATTGTTTTGGGTTGTATGAGGTCTACCCCGATAAACGCTCTGCAAGTCGAGAGTGGCGACCCCCCTCTTTCTCTCCGTAGGCAGTATCTTGCGGATAAGTTCATTTATAAGTCCTACTTTCTTTCTACCCACAAGATTCTGTCTAAACTGACTACTTTGGAGCAGCTTTGCAATCAAAGTTCTTATTGGAGACATAAGGACTCCCCTCTCCCTATAAAGTCTTTTAGAAAAATAAAGTTGGTGGAGGAAACAGCCCCTATTCGCCAGTGTACCAAATTACCCGTCTATTCCTCCCCATATAGTGTTCTAGATTATGTTCCCCGAGTCTCTATTAACATAGGTTTAAATAAGGATTCGGTTCAGGCGAATGATAGGTTCTGTCAAATTATTAGTGACAAATGGCCGGATTATGCTAGGTTCTATACCGATGCATCTAAATTATCCCCAGACGGCTGTACCGGTATCTCAGTTTACATCCCAAACTCCCAAACCTTTTTGCAGTTCCAGTGCCCTCCGGAAACATCTGTTTTCACTGGAGAGTGCATTGGCATTCTCGAGGCATGTTTATACATTGCGGCACACAGCAATATTTCTAAAGCTGTTATTTTTTCCGACTCCAGTAGTGCCCTGGAGGCTATTGTCAAAAATCCCTTTAAGGATTTCCTTCGCAGTCCCATTATTTTTAATATTAAAAACCTTTTGTTTTCTTGCTCCAGTAAGGGCATAGAGGTTATATTGGCATGGATTCCCGGACATAGGGGTATTACAGGCAACGAGTGTGCGGATGTCGCGGCGAAAGCTGCTATTTCTAGCAGCTCCGCAGACCGGAAATATTTCTCAACTGAAGTCTACGACCTGATCCATAGCGCGAAATCTGACCTCTTCGTGGCCTGGCAGTCTTATTGGTCTGAGACCAGTAAGGCCAAAGGCGGAGCATATGCAGCAATTCAGCCTACTATTCCTTCTAAACCGTGGTTTTATAAATTCAAAAAGGTTCCAAAGACGGTTACGTCAGTAATATGCCGTATCCGTATTGGTCATTGCTGCACTCCAGTTTTCCTCCACAAAATTAGAGTCCGCGACAGCCCACTTTGTATCTGTGGTCAGGACGAAGGTTCCATCGACCACATCTTTCTAAATTGCCCCCTGCACAAAAATTGCGCTTTGGATCGGGTCGTGACTCAGTTGGGAATTCAAAGACCAGTGAACACCCGTCACCTCCTGTCTTTTTTCCCTAATCCCCGAATTATATGTGCGTTTTGTAGATTTATTAAAGCTAACAATATTAAATTATAACTATGTAGTATATACGTGTAAATAATATCTATAGTATGTATAAGCAAATACTAACATCTATTTTGTGTTGTTTTAGGCACCGGAATCCTGCCGAAAAACCACTAGTATTCCAGACAATTATATTTCACAGTGCCCATGTGTGGTCATTACACGACACTGGCAGAAATTGCTAAAACAGTTAGCAGATTGCCATAAGCAAAAAAAAAAAAAAAAAAAAAAAAAAGTCTAGGATAGATTTATTTTTGTCTACATTTATTATATTAAGATTTGATCTACGGCTCGGTTTCTCAAATGTACTATTATTTATTCTTGTCTGACAAAGGAATAAGTCTTTTACCTTGTTAATCTGTAAACTGTGAGCCAGGCGGCTTAATACTCAATGCTCAATATTTTATTGCACTCCATATGTTATACAGGTGTTACATAATGTAAGTATAGTACACTATGGACCCTGTAGGGCACGACAGTGTAGAAGAGCTATATTACCAATAAATTACCAGTTAGGTAACTGGTAACCATAATCCATATCTTACTACAATCGCCAATCATTGTCCCGCCATATAAGTGTGAAGATGTTACGTCTTCACACAGCACACACACATAAAAAATAAAAACATTCGCAATCGATCGCCTTTATAATGTGGCTAGAGCAATTTACTCTGTTCATATGAGTTGATTAATCATGCCGGTGCAAACTTATTTTCTAACATTAATTATTTTACCGCATCGTTGATCTAGCGGCAGACACGATTAGAGCTTCGGTCTAATTCCCAAGTCAAGTAACGTTTTGCAGAGATATTTTCATTAAAAAATCTTGTAGTTTTCTTATTAATACTTTAACTCAAATCAGCCGTAAGAATGCATGCGTACCTATCTTTGGAAACTAAGATTATGAACTAATATAATACTTAGATTTAAGTTAGCGATATTATACATAGCCAAATGTTAGCTAGAACTTGCTCCACAAAACCAGAACAACCAGTTATCAACCCCTGTATCCGCTCCAACAATAAATTCTCACCCTTTACAAATATCTGGCGCAGATGGGTATGGATGGACGTCTAGTTCTGAAGGACAACAGGAAGCATGACTCTAATGATTTATCTTAAGGGAATGGTACACTCAAAATATATCTTAAGTAACCAATATTTTAGTCAAAGTTACTGTAGACGAGAACCCAGGCAATAAAGACCTATTTCCAACAATAATATACCATTAATCATTGCCATTAATTGATGTTTATATCGTATTAAACTTGAATAACTAACCAAAAATAGGTGTCTTAATACTTATTGCGATCTTATAGAAATCTCATTTCAATGAAACCCCAATAAAAATATACACTTCCGATTAATAATAGCACATTAGTAGACTCATGGTAACATTAAATAGTGTCGTTATAATCAATAATAGCTCTTACATCATTCTAATACGGGTTAAAATCAGTTGTAATAAATACAAAAGTAAGCATCACAATAGTGACAATGGGTCGTAGAAGCAGCAGCTGTCGTCGTAATGGCAGAGCTAAGGTCTGAGAGTTTTGGCGCCGTTTGCGGTCAGCCGCTTGTAAAACGAATTTCAATCGGTCTGTTCACATTCAAAACTATTAATTATCAACAATACTAACAACAGTAATAATTAACAAGCGTTTCATTTTACTTTAATTGCTTCTTACTTTTACCTTTAAAACGTAAGTAATTACATAAATTATTATTTTCATGTTGCTCGAGTTGTAAATCAACGGTAATTAATAAGAGATTTTTCGTCATCTTTGCGGTCATTTATTTTTTAAATGTACAGCAACAATAGCTATTACTTAAATTTAAAAATTAATCTCGTTAGTTTTGCGTTTTATTGCCGCTTAATTTACTGATTAGATCATAGTTACGGTGTATGAATATGAATGTTATTGCGAGCAAAAAGCTTTGTACCGTTATTATACGATCTCTAGCTTTGTTGTTTTCGAGAATAATTATTAACAATTTGTTTAAAATCGGTGAGTGGAGTTTTATGATTTTGAAAACCTCTTTAGTGCAGCGATGCGTTAAAAAAAGTTCACCTTTCTCCGGTCGTGTTTGCGCGGGCTGGTGGCAGAAAGAACGCGCGCGTCAGTTGCGTGCGGTGTCTCGTGTCAGCTGCTTGTGCGTGGTGTTAGTAAATACTGTGGAACTTTATCGTGTGTGTGGAACTTTTGTGAAACCGTAATTGTATCATTTTGAACTTAAATTGGGTAAGTATTATTTAATGGTTCCTGTTTTAGTTAATATTCGCCCCTTTGTATCTAGAATATTTGGCACTATTGACAAGATTTAAGTTATGTAAAAATATTGGGAAGTATGTAATAGAAGCTTTAATTGTTCACAGTTGAAGCCGGTATAGGTATATGATTTGCTTATTTTGTGCATAAGTTTGTTTAAACTTAACATATTCATTATAAAATACTTAGGCACAACTAAAATTTAACAGCACGCTACTTTTAAACTAAAAAAATACTTAAAATTACAACTACATAATATATATTAATATATATTTTTAACTTGTTTAAAAAAAAGACCTTAGTGATATATGTAGATATTTTGAAAGGATCTAGATTCTAACAATAAATAATATCACCTGGGTATTATTCTGCAGCATCCTTTTATAGCAACAATCCGTCAATCGGAAACAGAGTTAAAACACTTTTCAGGGAGGTACCCTAGGTACTTATTTTGTTAATCTACCTATCGTTTTTAAAATTTTAAAAATTATTTATTTACTTTAGGTCTTAAGGAACAAGTTAAGCTAATATTAAAAGCAATACAGCAAGATGAGTGTGTGAATCTGCGAGACTTGTTAGTTTGTTATTAGTGTCTCATTTCTCACGATAAAAGAAAATAGAAATGTAGGTGTATTCTAAAGCATTATTATTTTACACTATAATTTGCTTACCGGTAACCACCTTCATCCATAAGATACGATCAAGGAGACATTTGACTTCGTAAACAACGTTCTAATCTGCGAGCTTTATTTAAAAAATTTTACAATGTGTCTACCTACTTTGCTGAAGTTAATTAAACTATTCTGCTTAGTACTACTTAAACTGCGACTGATCAAAGAGGCTAAGTTTCGGTTATAATGTGTTCTCTTTCCGAGCTATCATCAATCAGTGTTTAGTTCAGTGATTTAAAAAAATTCATTTTTATATTTTATGATAAAACTGTAACTGTATTTGTGTCAAATGACGTAAATCGTAGCCGTGTTTTGCATCAAAAATATAAAATCGCTACCAAAAGGTCAGATAGCTTCCTCAAAATCTGTACAATATCATACTCGCCAGAATTCTCGACGCTTTTAAAATTCAAATATCGAACTAAAAACTAGCCTGACCTAACATTACCCAAACCTAAACAGAAGGCACTCCGCTAAACAAACTATTTATTCTATTTCCAACTATTTCGAACGCAACGCTAAGTCTCGATCATTTAAATTAATGTTTTATTTACGTCTACATTTTTGCAGTGTTTTTGGGATATTTAATGTTGTTTGGAGCGAGGTCGTTACGGACTCCTGGGCATGGTGGCACACACAACTGGGGTAGGACGAGCAGCGCGTGTCAAGCACGTGCCCCGTCCACCTGTCATCTGTTAGAACACATCTCTAGTCTATGGTAAAAAAGGTTTTATTAAGCGGTATCGAACCTTTTTTTGCCCTAGAACAGGGTTTCGATGATAGCATGATGTAACTAACATGACAGGTGGACATGTTAGTTGATCTTCTTTTTCCCTGATGAATCAAATTTATAACCATATTTATTATTCTCTGTACGCATGTACTTATTTAATAACTGTTTCAAAAACAACTCCTACCTTTATTCTAATCAAGCAATTTCAATATTGCTATGAGATCACTGTTTGTATTCGTAGTAAATACCAACCTCTTATTTATTTATTTATTTTGTACATACTTACCTTACTCTATCGAGAAACAAATGTTTTCGGGGCCCCCAGTTTCAAACTTTATGTCTGTGTAAAAAAACGCTTAAAACATTTTGTTTGCCCGTCGGACTTTTTTCATAACTTGCCTATTATATGTAACAATGCGTTCTATTACGATATAATTTTAAATAAAAACGAGTAATTTTACCGATCATTTAAACAAAAAGCAAACCCACCTAGTGTATAGATCTGTAACTGCTGTTCGAAAGTGGCTTTTAGCTCTACTGGAAACAAAAACATGATCATTTTGAGAAATTAAATTGTAATGAATTCTGTTTAATTTTGTATATTAATTAAAGCAAACAATGCGATAAACTAAAAATGTATAGGCATTATAATACTTGAACATTCTATTTTCGAAATACGATGTCAAACATTAGTGCCGATTATAATAGAGGAGCTTTATCAAAGAGGTCGTGCTTAAATAAATATTATTTACGACCACAGATAACAAATCTATGAGTGGCAAAATTGAATAAAAATATTTTATTAATTAGTTACTCCTAATCAGGCTTTGCGTGAATCACTGACTAGCAAAGACCATTACGTTGTTTTAAGACCAGACAAAAACCAAGATACCAAGCTTTCTTCAAATTACCAGAGTATAAAAAAAAAATAGGAAGATTACCGACAATGCTTAACAAAAAAGTATTTACTATTAGGAGGTTAACTATGTTAACATTGATGTTTGGGTACTTCACATCGAAATACCTAGAAAAATAAGATACATGAAGGAAGTTAGAAACACAAAACCTATCAAAGACAAAATACATTACACAACTATGTCCACTTTGACAACGCATGACGTCACTTCGACGTAAAAGTTTATGCAAAGTAAAATCATCGAGACAGCTTATTTTATCATTAAGATTTATGTAAAATAATTGAATGTTATCACTCGTTGCGTAAACCAAACCTACGCTCAACGGCTTGTGACTCTGTCTAGGAATTAAACTGGCACAGATAAGGCTAGAATAAATATTACGCTAAGTAATCAATTGGGTTATCGAAATAAATAGTTATAATTAAATAACCCTTCTCTGTCCTTTGGAAGATACAGTTTAATTTATACTTTATTGTATACCATCCCAAATTCACGTCAATATCAAATATAACAATTTATATTGAAGCCAAATTTCTATCAATGAATAATGCATAAAACTTTTTGAACATAGAATCTACCAACGTTTAAATTAACATTAACATTTGAAAGTTGCCTTACTGCTCGTGTTTTTTTTTTAAACACAATTACTACTCATGGAATCTAGCATTATGATCGATAGTACATCACACTCATCAAATTGTAACCGAATAATTAAATTGTAATTTTGATTTAACGTAACGTATGATGTCTCAGTAACTCGCTCTACTTGTTGAGCTCATGAAGTGCAAACTGACGGATAATTCATGGCTTTATAACATGTGTGCAGGATCGGTGGTTCTCGTCCAGATTCCCAAATAAAACGTTTAACTGTGCTTTTATAAAACTTATATATATTAAAACTGAAATTATCGATACAACATGACAATCGGTGTTGCTTGCAAGAAGGGTTGAAGAAGAAGAAGGATGGCGGGGGCGTCGCGCGCCAAACACGAATAAAAGGCGCCAATCGATAGTCTGATACACTTTGTCGCTAGATGGCGACACATTACCACTGACACTACGCACAAAATGTTTAGTCCACACTAGCGTCAATAGATGGCGCGAACATGGCCCCGGCCTTGGAAGCTGCGGCTTCCAACATGGTATCGCAAGTGATGTTACAAATCTTCGCTCGTCGGTCGCAGCGGCAGCGGACATATCTTTGCCACAGCCCGACGAATGATGCCCGAAGCAGTACGGACGTCGGCGACTCGAGTTACTCCGTCTCTTCCAGGATGAACCCGTACCACTCGCCCCAGATGCCAATTCAGGGGTGGCAGCTTGTCATCCTTGACAAGTACTAGGCTGCCTATATCGATGCTGTCTTGTTGGGTCTTCCATTTAGTACGTTTTTGTAGTTCAGAGATGTACTCTGTAGACCAGCGTCTCCAAAACTGCTGGCGAAGCTGTTCTATTCTCTCGTAGCGGGACAGCCTCAAACTTGGCCGCTCGGTGAAGTCGTCCGATGATGCTGGTGCGGTCAACGGTCGGCCGATGAGGAAGTGGGCAGGGGTAAGAGGAGTGAGGTCAGAAGGATCAGAGGATAGAGGTGAAATCGGACGGGAGTTGAGGACGGCCTCGATTTGTGCCAAAGCTGTGCTAAACTCCTCGAAAGTTAGTCTCGCGTTACCTACTATGCGTCGCAGATGATACTTGCACGAGCGTACCCCACTCTCCCACAAACCGCCAAAGTGTGGAGAATACGGAGGAATAAATCGGAACTCAATGTTATTATCCGTCGCGTAATTTGTAATATTCTCCGCTTCTCTCTTAAGAAACAAAGGAAACTCCTTTTCAGCCCCCACAAAATTTTTACCGTTATCGGAAAAGATAACGTTTGGTTTACCTCGTCTACTAATGAAGCGTTTTAAAGTTAAAATATAATCACTCGAAGTAAGACTAGTAACAAGTTCCAAATGCATAGCTCGCGTCGTGAAACAAACAAATACACAAATGTAGGCTTTGGTTAACTGAGCTCCTCTGCCTTTACGATTTAAAATATAAACTGGCCCCGCATAATCTACGCCTGTTCGAATAAATGGAAAACCAGGCTCTAAGCGATCAGCCGGTAAGTTACCCATGATAGGTGTCAGCGTCTTACCTTTCACCCGCGTACATTTGACGCACCCATGCACAGTCTTTCTGGCTAAGTTTCTCCCGTTTAATGGCCACCAACATTCACGCAAAGAAGCTAAAAGCAGTTGAGGACCCGCATGTAGTAACCGTAAATGTTCATATCGAAATAAAAGAACAGCGAAAGGATGTTTGCTGCACAATAAAACAGGATGTTTTTTATCGTAGTTAAAATTAGACGAATTACTCAATCTTCCACCGACTCTAATTATTTTATCCGTATCAATAAAAACATTCAAACTTGAAACCTGACTATACTGTTTACAACTTCGCTTTAAAGGAATATCATTAACTAAATTATTATAAACATCTGGAAATGATTTACTCTGAACTAATCTTATTAGCATTTTTTGAGCGGCATTGCATTCGCTCACTGATAAGGAACCGGTTCGACGGCTGTCCTTATCCATCTTCATGCGTACGTTATCTATAAATCTAAGTATATATGCAACTGTTCGTTTAACCCATTCGCTGCCGATCTAAAGAGTAACAATATTACCCAGTTGCCGCCATACTGTACTATGCAGCCCGCCCATCGGCGGTCCCGGCATCTTAATTATGTATTTTTGCCCGCCCATTGGCGTTTTCGGCATGAAGCTGCAGATTCCGACATGAATCGTTTGATATCGCATCCAAAAAAATCCTAGAAAATGCTATTAATTTGACTTAAGATAACGCGAACGCATAATATATGCCTTCATTGCTTTTATCAGCCAGCCCTTTGTTTTGGCCCGGCCGACCGGCAGAAGTGCCGGCCGGCTGTCTGGGACGTTTTAGGCCAAAATAAACCCTGCCGAAGGGTTTTTTTTAAGTAAGAGGCGTTCCAAATGTTTTTTCTTAGTATTTTTTCACAACTTAATCAGAACTTTCTGTTGATCAATGTTTCGAAGGTTTTACACCTTTATGTGAAATAGATGATAACACTTTATTTTTATACACGAAATTCATGCTTAAGAAGTAGCGAGCAGAGAAGTTTTTACATAACTTAATAATAGCCGTTAGTCGTACTAAAATTTACAAAAGTTTAGGACCTCTGATATAAAATCTTGCCTTTTTTCAAAACTTCAAATATCAGCAGGCCATTTGAGTTGCAAATCAATATTAATAAAACAAATCATTACACATTATCTCATTACTTTCTGACGTTATTTCGTAAAGTTATTGCAGTTTAAAATCAAACCGCCCATGGGCGGTCTCGGCGTGAAAGTTAAAAAAATTTGCCCGCCGATGGGCGGGCTCGGCACTGAATGGGTTAAGTTTAGAAAGTGAACTGTATTTCTCAAAATCAATTAAGTCTCCGTATTCTGTGTTCAATAAACACGTTTGTTTACATTTTAATTCCGGTAAATTCTGAACGTCCGTAATATCGCATCTGTTATTATAATTATCTAAGTTCCGTAAATATGAAGGACCGTTCCACCACAAATCGCAATCCTTTAATAAATCTAAGTTATAACCCCGCGACAGCAAATCAGCTGGGTTGTCCTTACTACCTACATGTAACCACACGGAATCGCCCGTGAGTTCATTGACCTCGCTCACTCGATTCTGAACAAAAGTTTTAAGTAAATGTGGTGACATTTTAAGCCAACCCATGACTATCGTACTATCAGTCCAAAAGTATACTTTACTAAATTCTAATCTCAAAGAATCAACTATTTTCTTATACAATTTAGCTCCAATTAGAGCGCCACAAAGTTCCAAACGCGGAATACTAATCGACTTTACAGGTGCAACCTTACTCTTGGCACACAGCAAACGCACTGTTACGTCGGAATTATCACTATAGGTACGTATATACGCGCACGCACCGTACGCGTCTTGCGATGCATCGGAAAAAATATGAAGCTCTGTATACTGAGTATACGCTCCACGAACGTGACGAACAATACGAATATCTTTCAAATATCTTAATGTTTCAACAAAATTCTGCCAAATCTTAACAATATCTAAAGTAACAGGAGTGTCCCAATCGATCTTACTTAACCATAGTTTTTGTAATAATAATTTTGGAATAATAACTACAGGAGAAAGAAGACCTAACGGATCATAAATCTGTGATAAAATGGATAACATTACGCGTTTAGTTAATTTTGAATAATTACTATCGATATTCGTTACGAAATAAAGTTCATCACTAGTGTTGTGCCAACCTAATCCAAGTGTTTTCGTTTGAGAATGTTCACCTATAAAATGTTCAACGGATTCGCACTGATAAGTGTCTGAATTAAATGTCCACTTGCGCAGAGGAAAACAACCAGATTGCAAGACTTCTGAAGTCTTCTGACAAATTCTAATTAATTGATGATGATCATCATCACCAGTGATAAGATCGTCTACAAAAGTATCTTCGGAGATAACTCTTGCAATAACTTTATCCTCGCATTCTAACGCTAACTGTCTAATACAACGCATACTTAAATACGGAGCGGACGCAGTTCCGTACGTCACTGTATTAAGCTGATACGTATCTAATGGTTCCGTAGGACTTTCGCGCCACAATATTAGTTGTAACGATCTTTGATCACGCTGGATAAGTACATTTCTAAAACATTTCTCTACATCGGCACACGCGACATACTTATATTGCCTAAAGCGCAACAAAATAGAAAATATATCGTTTTGTAACGCGGGCCCCGTGTACTGAATATCGTTTAATGATTTGTTTGAGCTAGTCACAGCACTAGCGTCAAATACAACGCGTAACTTGGTGGTCGTACTACTCTCTTTAACGACCCCGTGGTGTGGTAGATAATAATTAGGATGACCACAAGCACTAATTTTTGTCATGTGACCTAAATCATGATACTCTCGCATAAAGTCACTATACATAAGTTTAAA
The DNA here is from genome assembly GCF_003590095.1 of Trichoplusia ni. NCBI lineage: Eukaryota > Metazoa > Arthropoda > Insecta > Lepidoptera > Noctuidae > Trichoplusia > Trichoplusia ni. The sequence goes on from NC_039487.1 coordinate 11,705,509, forward strand.
TTCAGGTGAACGTTCAAGTTTACGTTCTAAGTTAAGAAACCGTTTCTTCGCGAGCGTGTAAGAATCACCCAGTGTGTCTGGAGAATCACGCAGCGGTATCCGAACCGAGAACCTACCATTATCTTCGCGTAAATACGTATTGGTAAACAATTCCTCGCATCTCCGTTCGTCCTCAGTAAGAACTGAACGAGGCGATGTAGGTATACTCTCGAGTTCCCAAAATAATCTAAGTTGCTTGTCAATATCTTGGGTAAAGTGACACTGAACATGAGTTGTCTGAGCGTCCCTTGCGAATATAGGACCTGACAGCAACCAACCTAATTTAGAATTTTGTAGGTATGGGCCACTCGGTAAACGCATTTTATCACTATTTAAAAGGTCCCAAAATATATCTGCACCTATCAGCAAATCAATATCCGAACTAATATTAAATGTAGGATCTGCAAGTTGTACATTATCGGGAATACGTATATAACCTGATTCGATGTTTATTGTAGGCAAACTGGATGTTATGCATGGCAAGATAATACAACGAATCTTGTAATAATAATCGTTTACTTTTGATCGCATAGAAATATCGCATGAATGGCACGACTGTGTGACATACTGTCCCACACCAGAGATATGTACCGAAGACTTTAAATAAGTCGCATTAATTCGTTTAGACAATTTCTCCGTAATGAAACAGTTCTGGCTTCCGCTATCTAAAAGCGCGCGAACTGTATGAAACACGTTATTATTATCAGCTACTTCCACCAACGCCGTGGAAAGTAACACCGTGTGGATCAACTTAAAATTATTCGTAGCTTTGTCACATACGAGAATTTCATTCGAATCGGGTAAAGAATGTAACGCAGTTGCGTTCTGTGTGTGCGTAGTGCTCGCCTCTCCGCGCGACTCGTTACGCACACACGCATAATTGACGCTATTTTCGAAATGTAATAAACTATTATGTTTTCCCTGGCACTGCCTGCACGGACCAAATACGCAATCGTCAATTAAATGTCCCGCTCGTAAGCAATTTCGACACAATTTCTTCTCGTTGACAAACTTCGACCTATCACTTACCGACATATTTAAAAAACCTATACACGTATAGAGGGCGTGACCTTGATTACAGAATACACAATTAGGCAAATCTTTTTTAAAATTATTGTAACGATTAAATTTACCCTTCGTAGACGCATAACTATGAATACGATTTGAACTACGTTTGTTATCGTTGTGATGTTTGTTTTCACTCTTATCATGTGTTACTTCTTTCGGCTTGCTATGATTCGCGTTAATCATGTCGAGCATGTCAGCACGGTTCCTAAGGAATGAGAGTAAATCCTCTAACTTGACCTTGTCCTTGACGCCTAAAGACATCGCGCCTTTGTGGTTCTCCCACTCGCGTTCCGAGGACGCATCGAGCTTAGTTACGATAAGGTAGATAATAAGTGTATCCCATTTCTCCGTGGGTTCATCTAGGGAATTGAGAGCTCGTAAATTACGTAGGACAGTATCAATCAATTTTCTAATCAGCATAGAGGATTCCGATTTCAAGGTCGCACTATTAAATAACGCTTTCACGTGGTTATTAACCAATAATCTATCGTTGTGAAACCGATTTTCCAATAACTCCCATGCATGAATGTAGTTAGCCGGACTAAACTCTAAGGCACTGATCACCTGCAAGGCACCACCGGTGAGCGCTGACCTAAGATAATGGAACTTCTGTATCTCGTCTAAGTCCGAACGTTTATGAATCATAGTAATGTAAGAATGTTTAAACTCGAGCCAATTGTCATACGCTCCATCGAAAATAGGCAATTTTATCTGCGGTAATTTAACGTTAATAGGTTTCCGAAACGAATTATCATCCGAAGTCCTGCTACTAGTCTCCGCGCCATGAATGATAAAATAATTGGCACTAGCCATTGCCGTAAAATAAACTGACTCTAATGATTCTACATACTCTAAATTAGTTTGCAATTCCGCATCCGACAAAAGTGATTCGAGTTCGCTCTCGATTACGTTAAATTTTGAAAACAACTCATTTATTGCTTGTATTCTGATTTTAAATTCTTCTATTTGTAAAGGCGTCAAAATGGCGCCTTGGAAGGAATCTACGAATTTTTTGAATTGTGTAATTCGGCCTTTTATGATTCCTCTTTGTTTCTTAAGATCAGAAACTTTCTCGTCGGAAGTTTTATCAGGCATATTGACGGTTTACGAATAATACGATATGAAAAATTTGAAAGTAGGTACTCACGTGCAAGCGTCCAGCGAAGCGCCGCGCGCGCCGCGCAACGATTTTGAATTCGAATAGGAAAAAACACTCACGTATACGAAAGCACAGCTTTAACACTCACGAAATTAGGAATTGGATTACGGGAACACAGACCAAACCGTTGCCTATTTCTCTCGTAAACTTTTTGGCGGTAAAAAGTATGGCGACTGGCTGGTCGAACTCGGCGTCTCTCGTATTCTTCGTATGCTGCGATCCGGCTCGAAGGACCAAATTATGTGCAGGATCGGTGGTTCTCGTCCAGATTCCCAAATAAAACGTTTAACTGTGCTTTTATAAAACTTATATATATTAAAACTGAAATTATCGATACAACATGACAATCGGTGTTGCTTGCAAGAAGGGTTGAAGAAGAAGAAGGATGGCGGGGGCGTCGCGCGCCAAACACGAATAAAAGGCGCCAATCGATAGTCTGATACACTTTGTCGCTAGATGGCGACACATTACCACTGACACTACGCACAAAATGTTTAGTCCACACTAGCGTCAATAGATGGCGCGAACACATGCAATCATTTCTTACAGGGGTTTTTGATAATATTTATAACAACAAAGAGTTAGCGGTACGATTTTTCACTGTAAATCGCTACACGACTTTTAAAATAGAATCTTCAGTTATTTTACTGCTAATAGCTTAAAACAGACCCCGCTATTGTCTATAGTTCTACTAGTTTTACTATTTTACGTTGATTTTGAATAATTAAGTATGAGATTACACCGTAATATTTTATTTTTAAAAGAGTTACTTATGGAGTTTCTTGCCAGTTCTTCCCGCAATGATTTTTTGGAATCGCGCAATTAGAGTCAAGAATTAAAAAAAAAACTTTACAATAGCCACGTTTTTTAGTTGCATAATATTAACCTGCTAACCGAAGTGAGTAAGGGACAGCTAGTTTTAGAATTGAAAGGCAAAATATTTTTTTAATTTTAAATAATTTGAACGATGCAAAAGTAACTAGGTAAATTTAGTTTTATTTACTTCTAAAATTCATTTTAATCACCTATACAAACTACAAAGTATACCTGTCTATCCTTGCTAGACTCGCCTCGTCGCGTCCATTTTGAATTTACCAGATATGTCAAACATTACCATACAATAAGCCAAGATAACGATCTTACATGCTGTTATGAAATTTTATTAATAGCCTACCCACTACTGGAATAGTCACTTCCGTGTATTGACTCCAAATTTATTTATACATGAAGATATTGTATTCATTTGTTGTGTTGTTTATAAAAAATTAATTTGACAAAATATTTTAGCAATAGGTAATAGTATAATAAAGTTTAGCAATAGGTGATCACTGTTGTTAGCACCTGTTTTTTTCATTTAAGTAAAGGATTTTGACTTTAATTTAGTCCCAAAACCATTGCGTTTTGGATATTGGTGAACCATCAATCTATTGATTCTCGGTTTCTTTTTAATTTTTTACTTGATCACGGGAGCAATGAATCTTAAAACTTCTACGTAATATGAGTCTGCCTCTGTCACAACACTCACAGCCATGCGCCTGCGCACGTTTGCAATACAAAACGGGTCTGAACGCGCAACCCCTTTCCGTTACCAGAACTGTCTGCGCCATATTTTTTATGAAGCACAGCCATCAACACCATATAACTGCAAAACGAACTAATTTCGCCACAGTTCCTTCAGATTAAAGCAAAGTGCCGATGGAGACCGGGGTATTTTGCATGTACGTGATTAATTAGCATATTCCCATAAAATGCAGTGTGGTCCCGGTATGAATAGCTTAGCCCATTATTACTGCGAGAGCCACAAAACTAAGGGGAACAATCAGGGGAATAGCGCAGACATCTTTGTTACCTTGGAAGGACTAAAATAAACCTGTCAATGTGAGGTAAATCCGATTTCTTTCATACAAAAATCCATGGGGCCTTGGATCTAGAACTTGTTTAGGAAATTTCTCTTCGCTTTTTAACTCATAAGATTCAAAAAGGCCAGAATCCGAGTTCTGTTTGTCAAATGTGCATATTGTTAAGATTTTGTTAGAGTGTAACATAATATGGATTCCTGACTTATATCCTGCCTACTTCGCAATATTCAAAACCATCCCTAAAAACTTAAATAGAAGCCAATCGAAGCTTTCTATAGAAAACCAATTCCTACTGTTGCTACTTTAGAAAGCTCATAAACATGTGAATTTATGTGTTCGCGTTACTTGGCCTTAAGTGCACTGCAAATGGAATCATTTAATTAACAAAAAATGTAGGAAGTGTTCTGTCTAGCTGTTAGCTGTTACTACATTGTTATTTCGGTCTAATAAATTAATAGGCACGCGATTTCTTCCGCGTGGGCGTACAACTAGATCATACGATCACCTGTGGGCTATGGAAATATTAAACTGATTCATATTTTACCCTGTATTTAATAATAACAAGATGTTCCGTAGGTTGAGACAACATTTGGTTTGGAGGATGTTAAACGAAATAGTTTCGCTGTAGTTTTTTTCTTGAGAGACGGGTAAAGCACTCGGAGAAAATTTATCGTCACCGTTCCGCATAGGACATCGCCTTGCCAATGTCGAAGAAAGCCATCTCGGGTAAATAATATGTACCATAGTGTTCTTGCAAGAGCTAGTCACCTCCTAGGATGTGTGGTAACGTCGAGTGTGTTTTGTCTTTAACATCAAGGAAATAGGTACGAAACCCATCAAATTATGGAATCCTCATATTTCTACAAAAAAAGGTTACTTTAAAATTGGGGAAGTCCAGATTTAGTTTCAAAATCAAGCATTCTAAAATTCGCTACTCATATCCAGGAGCCATTTTTGTTTAAAACAGTATTGTTCTCCGTAACGTTCTGCCATCTAACCTCAACGACCTATATAGATATCGCGAATTATCGTAAGTTCCAAACAAAATTAGGTACAAAGTTGGGTAATAAAACTAAGAATAATTTGACATAAGAATGCGTCATCTTAAACGAAAATCATATCAAATTAAATCGATTAAAAATAAATTTAGTTAAACCTAACGTTTTCATGAACAAAAAAGTATTGAGTCAATTGTTATTTGATCTGCAGGGCCCCGATTCTGCTATTTACAAGCCCCGATGAATGAATGGCAATTGGATTAAATTTGATATTATTCCTGTTTTCTCAAGCATTATGCCAACACAATAATTGAAAATTCATAGTATTGACCTTGATTGTGCAGTCCCGTACTAGATTCCCAATTATTTTGAAGGAAAAATGCTTAATAAAAAAGAAGTCCCATTTTAAGCCAATTTTCATTCATTCATCGGCTATTGCAAATAGCAGAATTGGGGCCCTGGTCTAGTGGCCAGTAGCTCTGACTGATACGTACCTATACCAGAGGTTCGATCCCCACTCAAGAAAAATGTTTTTGTGATGAGCACGATCTGTGCCTAAGTGCGTGTATTCAGGCTGTGTTCAAAATAAGTTATTTTTTTACATGATAACCGTCTCGGCCGCCTTATAAAAACTTCTGAATTCATTTTACATAGGACAGCTTACATAGAATACATAGGACAACATAATAGTAATCAAAGGCACTGCTTATTTCTTGAACTAGTTCCAACTTGTTGGGGCAACGGTAAGCAATATTATATTATCATTATATTTATTGTGTATAGGACCAAGTAGTATTCTAATATCGCATACGAGGTGCCATTTATTCAACAACAAACCGCGCTTCTAACATCAGGTCATCAGACATGACCGACAGATAGGAATCCTCTAAGTTGAACTATTGTTGTATACTTATATCTATTATTTTAACTAAAACAATACAGAAGTTTAGTTTTCTTGTTATTTCATTCTTTAGTGTTAGGTAAGTTTATGCAGATGGAGGTTTCCTATAAAGGGGATCTTACACTTCATCTTAAGCACGCGAGACTGCTGTTGTGGAATGGCATGGTGCATGGTGCTTGGTTAGGAACAAGACCGGGCAAGCGCGAGATAAAACTTTTATGACGTAACAACCGTGATGTCAAAATTGTTTTTAATCGTGCAAAGTTGTACTACCAACATACTTTTAAAGTGGTTTTCGTCATACTTACACTCCAAGGGCCAGCAATTTCTATTACCTATTTAAACAATAAAAGTTCGCACAGGGTATGACATCGCAAGGTCATCGATATGATGGCTATGAATACTCAGACAATTAATTTTGGACTTAAGTAATTTGTCTGACATTGCCGTTAATGGGTTTTCCATGGTTAATACCTTTGTTTCGTGTATAAACTATCCTCATTGGTGCCTGCCCTTTACAATTATGCTTTATACATATGTCTGTACATGTGAATTACTGTCTGGCACGCGTATGTACAAAAAAGACATCATATAATCATGTTTCATACAGACAGACATAATCAATTATCTTTTATATAAATACTTTTAACCCATTCAGTGCCGAGCCCGCCCATCGGCGGGCAAAATTTTTTAACTTTCACGCCGAGACCGCCCATGGGCGGTTTGATTTTAAACTGCAATAACTTTACGAAATAACGTCAGAAAGTAATGAGATAATGTGTAATGATTTGTTTTATTAATATTGATTTGCAACTCAAATGGCCTGCTGATATTTGAAGTTTTGAAAAAAGGCAATTCTATACTGTCATGCCGAGCCCGCCGTTGGGCGGGCCGAAGATTTTATATCAGAGGTCCCAAACTTTTGTAAATTTTAGAACGACTAACGGCTATTATTAAGTTATGTAAAAACTTCTCTGCTCGCTACTTCTTAAGCATGAGTTTCGTGTATAAAAATAAAGTGTTATCATCTATTTCACATAAAGGTGTAAAACCTTCGAAACATTGATCAACAGAAAGTTCTGATTAACTTGTGAAAAAATACTAAGAAAAAACATTTGGAGCGTCTCTTACTTTAAAAAAACCCTTCGGCAGGGTTAATTTTGGCCTAAAACGTCCCAGACAGCCGGCCGGCACTTCTGCCGGTCGGCCGGGCCAATACAAAGGGCTGGCTGATAAAAGCAATGAAGGCTTATATTATGCGTTCGCGTTATCTTAAGTCAAATTAATAGCACTTTCTAGGATTTTTTTGGATGCGATATCAAACGATTCATGTCGGAATCTGCAGTTTCATGCCGAAAACGCCAATGGGCGGGCAAAAATACATAATTAAGATGCCGGGACCGCCGATGGGCGGGCTGCATAGTACAGTATGGCGGCAACTGGGTAATATTGTTACTCTTTAGATCGGCAGCGAATGGGTTAATACATCATAGCGATCCTAATGAAAATCCTAGAGTCCATACTGTAACGTTTTAAAAGTGCTTGGAAAAAAAATGTTATGGGTTTTGACTCATTACAAAAATATTTTATTAAACAAATATACAAGCAAGCAGCCCATTTTTCCGCAATCTTCAAATATTGACAGCACTTGTTGGTATTGATAACGTTTAGTAGTAATGTAAACAGGATTAAGTATGCCACACCCAGAACTATCTTCATTAAACTTGCTAGAACGATCAATCAATTATGAATTCCGAAAATAATCTAAGACAAATCTATGTTGTAGCATCGGACAAGCGAAATGCCCCATAATGCCAGTAAAGTAAGCTTGTAAGTAGCGAGACTACCTTAGCGATTTGCCGAAGTACAGCATCAAATTACATTTTGTCACTCTTAACAGTGACTTCTGGAGCTCCAATCCTTTTTGGAAACTATACTTTTTCGTGTTGGAAAAGTCTATCAAGAACATATATTTAACCATATATATTGTTTATCTAACCATATATTGAAAACCTAATCTTTTATTAGAAATATGTTGGTTGGTATTGGTATTTTACCACAGATACAGATAGTCGACCTAAAAAGACCTTTATATTCGTATAGGTACTTAAGTGTCATCCACACCCACCTTGTTTTGCGTAAACCTAGACTTCTGTGTCACTAAATATCGTTCATTGTGTATTCTAGATATCTAGGTCACTTATCCGAACGTTATAATTAGTACTAGCTCTCGACGTCTTCCTAACTGTTTAGTACTTTTGGTTGCACGTTCGAAGTAAACATGGTATAGGAAAGTCAACCTTATTGCGAAAAAGTTCCGGTGTTTTTTGAAGTATGACCAATAATAAGTAAGCGTTGCTGGAATAACAATAGAGAAAAATGCATCTTATTGTTGGGACTTTAAGATACTTATTGAATTATGATAACTACTAAAATGTAAGTACAAGTGTAGAAAAAGTGAAATAGGAAAATACACCTTAAGGTAAAGAACGTAAAGTATTTTTTGAAGCATGACTAACAATGGTCTTCGTCCGCTAATGAGGTTATATGACGTGATAATTATGACGTTGACAGATAACTATAGAGTGATGATTGAGTTGCGGGTGTTAATTTTATTTTTACACTTTGGTAACACGTAACGGGTGTGTTTGGATAACTTGTTAGTGCTCCCAATTTGTATTAGATTAGGTGCATCCCGCAGGTAAAGAATGTGATAAGAGGCTTGAGCCCGAAGGCAAAAACAATACCTTTCGCGACGAAAATGCATTCATTCGTTCATTCGGACCCGATTGACTTCAACTCGCGACTCTACCGCGGCAGTAGCTCATGTTGAGGTCTCCATTCGGATCCCAAACTACTTTGCAACCCCGTAGTAAAGCGTACTAAAACAATTAATTTTACAAGCTCTATGCTACAACCAATTCTGAAGTTTCCTCATGTATAAGTTTTAACGAGTTGATAACCTCTAACGCTTGTTAAAGTGAAACTTTCCTTCAGTCCCTGATATTTAAAGTAGCTGGATTAAAACATCTTAAAATACATATAGATACAAGTGAAATCCGACTCAGATATTCCTTATCATATGGAGGTTACTGTACCTTCTACTATTCTGTTTGTTTAAAATATTAGAACCGAAGGTCATCGATACAGTTAACCTCACCTTGCTGAACAGCGAACAATCAAGGTAAACCGCTAAGAGAGCTGTTAAAAGGTTTCCGAGAAAAATCTTAAAAAAATTCTTAATTAATGTCGTATCGCTTTTTCCTGAAATATGTCTGGGCCCCAATTCCGCTTTTACAATGACCGGTGATTAATGGAAATAGTGGAATTGGGCCCAGATCTGTGAACATTTGCGATCTGCCCAGTTTTGCTAGAATCTTAAAACAGGCAACATGAAGAACATATTTCTTGGTTTTTTCAGATTTTTTCAAACGTTTTATTTGCTCAACCACATCTAGTATAAACTTTTAAAACGCTAGTCTGGAGTAGTAACGAGAACATTTTATCTAAAAAGGTTGCATCTTGAAATAAGTGTTTTATGTAATTTTAATAATCTTAAGTTAAATGAAATGGAGCGCAGTTATTACATTGTCACTGACTTTGATTTCGTCTACACTTAGTTGTTCCACTTCTCCTGAAACAGTGTTTACATGATTTACAATGAAGTTTTCGTGTTTTCGGTAACCTTTGTACTCAGGTGAAGCATGAAAGAATTCGGAACGAAGATCTCTTATATTAAAACACGTTTCGAACAGTATTGGATGTTCGCGCAGGCGCGGTCGACCAATGCCTACTTTATAACTGCAAACATTATACCTACTACGCAAATTCTAAATGTAGTTTATTTACTTTCGAACATTTCTTACGTATTTGCCCCAACTATCCGCCATTCCGCTCTTATTTTTACTGAGCATACTTTAATACATTTATGTGTTAAATGTCGACCGTTAGCATTTAATATATTGTTATCCATAAGTTTTTCTTGGGACTGATACAGTGAGTACATTTTGATGTCGATTTATGATTGTATCTCATAAACAATATTTTGGAAATGTTTCATGCAATCCATTACTACTTCCTCGGGGTCGTCCATCACGTTTGGCATAAGGCCTGAAAATAAACAATGTGTTGTGAGTTGTGGTCGCGTCCATCATGTGGATCACTTCCTTTTGTTAACCAGTCAAATTGATGAGGAATCATAAAACATGTTTTCGATTTGTTTCGTTTCATAGAAGTATAAAGTGATTGTGTAAGATTTCGATTACAATGAAGACATCAAAGAATCTATTTACGTTGTGTACTGTGTGTGGTTATCAATTACTGACAAATTCATAAACGTCGTGTTGGCCTAGAGAATTTATTCTAAAAACGCGCACAAGGTCTCCTACCGACTGTGTCTTACATCCATCAAAACTTGTTATCCTCATTATCCCAATTGTTTCTATTTCTCCGGGTAGCACAAGTACCGTTTCTACGAACAGCTACTGCTTGACGTATATTTCTTAAAACCGAAGTGATATTCTAATTCCGTCTTAATGTAACGCGTGCATATCCACAGATTGGTACCAATCGATGTTTGGAGCCCGAAATACGAACCACTTGTTCTTTAAGCGTCCAGTTGTCTGCGTCCTTGCGTCATAGCGTTTCACAATCACCCTCAAATAATATTCATGGAATCAAAACTGGGCATCACAATAAAATCTTTGCTACCTTCCCCGTCTGTATATTTATAAATTGTTTGTTTTGTAGCAGATTCTTGTTAATGTCTGCGAAATTTTTCCTGTATCTTGTTTTTGATAATTGAAAGAAAACCTAATGGGGATAGGCATTGAGTTGTTATTGGCTTCTACAGTTCCTTAAGCATTTGTTTGTTTTTGTGGTAGAAAATCTCCCGGATCTGGTGGATTCTTTACTTCTGATCAATTTGATTCATGCTTTGTTTTACATTCATCAGCCTAGCTTCCTATCGCATGCGTTTTCACGTTTTCTTCCTTACTCATATCCAGCATGAAAAATAATTTCAGTGTAGTCCCATATATTTATCATCCACATCTTCAAAATACTAAAAGTCTAGACATTTTTGAGTCACACATACCTCTCGTTTTTCTCTTTTTTCAACACTCATTTAGGCAAGCTCCCCAAAATGAGTCAAGTTTAAGAGTAACACTCACATGCGTGATTTAGCGAATGATTCATGTTAAGTTTTGAAAGTCTACTTATTTGTTTGGTTTTTACATTAGAACTTGGATTTCTTAGGACTGTCTTTGCTTGTTGCCTTTTACATTACATCGTTAACGGCATATTCTAGATGTGTTACCCCTAAAATCGTGATTAAATTATTATTTAGGATACTATTCTTTGTATTCACTCATCTTACTTTCAGTTCTAGTACCATATAACTATATAAAAATTTGTTACAACGCATATTTTCGATATCCCGTCCCCCAAGGCTAACCTATTAGATTATAGATTAATAGACTCAACTACAACTTTGACGAAAGATTTGATTTGACTCAGAATTCTACAGACAAATGTCCAAAGACAAGATGCAAACCATCCGCACCCGCCCACTGGCCACATCCACTTTATAAGTACATCCGGGAAAAATAAAACAATGAATGAAAACATATTCCTCACATTTATCGATGAATAATAAGTATTGGGAAATGTTATTATAATGTTGATTCATAAACGATAAGACTTGTTACATGGCATTATGAGCTAAAACACGTCATGTTTCCTTAAATATCTATGTGTGTAGTCCTTCCCATCGGGATCGAATTAGTCTAGAATTCGGAAGTCTTTTCACCTCCATGTGAAATTAAAATTTTACATAACATTGAATTCTTAAAGTAAGTGAGATATTTAAGTTTTGCGGGAGATTGAGAAATATAGACCTTTTCGTAACTACCCTCTCTACAGCTTGTCCAAACGTTCGTAAAGTCAATTTTGATCGTTAATCGTTAAAAATACGTAGTAAAGTAGGAAGTACCATCGATTTTGGAACATTGGGGTCAATTGTGACAAAATTTCCAGTCCCACCTACATCCCTACTATTAATGGCCAAGGTCAGTCATATTTTCGTCCTACAAATTGCCCTTCGAGTGGACAAACAAGTGGACGCTCGACCGTTTGCACAGCATAATGATTTACATTGTACCCACAAACCTGTGCAAACCAGAAACTAATAATTTGCAAGAAATATTGGATTTACTGCCTATTTATTGCCGCTATTTGGGGTACAGGCAAGTCTAGGGTCATGGTTATTGTTCTCTTCTTCCTTGGTTAAACCCTCGCTGTTGTAAGTCGAGTTCCAGTAGTTTTCGTTCGACTCTTGCTGTAAGAAGTTTGACCCTTGTGTCACGGAAGGTCTCACAAGGTGAAACAATCTTGACAAGCATTCGTGAATCACACAAACTCTTGTTGAACCTACTACACGTCGCGAACAATGAGTTAGTCACAACCACTCGGCCATCCGTGCTACTGTCTATTACCTAAATATCAGGCATCTGCAGGGTGTAATCAAAAATGCAGAATTCTCCATAATTGCTACTAACCATCTTTATTTAAACTGTTTCTCGGAAGTATCAAACTATTTTCATATCATCGGCACTTAAATGCAAGATTGGATGATCATCTAGCTAGCCTCAGGCATTCATAATTGCTATCGTCAGATTTCGTCGAAGAGTGTACAAGTCAAAAGTGAGTCAGGTAAATAATTTTCCTACATAATAGACTTTACGGAACTGATAAAAGTTTGATAAAACTTTTCAAACTTTCGCTTGTTTTCCTGAAACATCAACGGCACGTTTATGAGCAGTGTCCTGTTACTTTATCAGCGTAATCCGAGTAGCGCCACTGTCGGCTGAAGATTAACTAATTAACTCGTCAAACTATCGACATTTTATCAAATTAGTGACGTCATCGCTGGCCATTTCTGGCGCGCAGTTACCGCTGCCACTCGGCCAGTGACGCCCCCGTATCGATTGGGGCTCTTAGTAAATTAGTGATGTGTGCAAACACCACTCGATGAAATTGAATTGACATATGTCGTTAACCTGCTGTAATTTGCACTATTTGTTTATACGATAATATGTCACGAATTTCGTTTTTTTTTGGTATATTTGGAAAAGTACCGTTGTTTATATTTAAAAATAGGTACGAGCTATAAATATACTTCTTACTTCTCTCATATACTTACCTAGAGCACATGGTGCACCGAATGCACCATTTACTAAAATAAATCGAAAGAAACGCTTCATTAACCGTCAGCAGAATTCTCATTGAAACTACGCCAAATCATTCATTTTGCTATATCAAAACAAAAGTCACTATATATCTTGTCAAAGCGATGTGCGAAACTGCGAACAAAATCATTTACTTGCCATATATGTGCAACAAACTCATAAAACAGTTTAACGAGACACGCTGCTGGCAATAAATAATTATCTCGTATTTAATAATAGCCAATTCATACGGTAAATCATCGCGCAATAATCAATTTCATTACTGCATGGTTGAAAATTCAAAATGGCGGCGCGAAATTTGCAATTTACGCGCCATGGCTAAGATGCATTGTAACATAGATTATACGCGATTTGGAAGCCCAAACAATGGCTTCCGGCAAAAAACCTTTTTATCTAAATTTTTAAGGTTTTTTATCTAAATTGTTTAAATTTGTTTGCAATTCTTTTTAAATTTTATTCAGTTTCGCATTTGGCGCAAAAGTTTTAATGTAGTGTGGAAACTGTTCTGGATTGAGTTCTGTTTATTTTGTATGTATTTTATTAACTATATTATATCTGTTTATTTCCCAAATAAAATAAAAATAAAACAAAAATATAATTTGGTAATCTCAGTACATTCCATATTTTATTTTTGTGGGATACAAAAGAAAATCTGACAACTTAAACTGAATCTAATCTCATCCTCCGTTTGTCTTTTGTGATAGATTCCGTATTACAATGATTTGAGACAGAGATATTTCCATTTACCCCGTGATGATTAAACAAAGAAAAAATAGTAATAAGTAAAGCAAACTTATCAAATTATTATTTAAAATCTAACTTCAAATTCCCAAAGGCGAAAATATAGTTATTTCAACCCTACGCCCACTTCTCAAACACTAAATCCATGAACACCTAATAATTCTTGTCTACATTGTCATTTTTCGCTTCATAATAACAACACAGGAATAAAATTGTAGAGCTTTAATGTGACATTTATGAACAGACAGACAATAACAGTTGAAAACAGTTGTTAAACTTTCAGCTAACGCGGACAGCTAGACATTTCAATTATAATTTAGAATAATAGCATCGTTGCGGTTTCGCAGTAGATGAGAGGAAATTGTATCACGTGAAGTTGCTAATTAAGAGGAAGATTTATAGCAAGTTATGGATTTTATTTTCATTTCGTGTCTTTCTTCTAGACTACAAGCTTGTCAAAAATGAATTCCCTCGTTCAGAATCAGATCAGTTTCCTATAATTAGATGTTTTTAATAGTTTGTTCACTGGGTCAAATTCTGTTACGTCCTATTAAAATAAAATCAAGGAGATTTCTCTAGAGTCCTGCGTCCAGTTCTAGAGCCTAGTGGATTTGTAAAATGATGTGCAAACATTGGGCGAGAAACAAAAACACATCTACGAAAATCCAAAGAGTTTCCCAGGCTACCCCATGTTGATTACGTAATGTTATTTACGTTATAACTGAATCTTATTTTAAATTCCGAATACTTTCGCAGTGGAGTGGTCAGACGGCGCCAGCGCACGTAAATGGTACATAGTTTGTGTGTAGACTAAAATAAGAATGTAATCATTACCAGCCGGATCTGATCCAGCGGGCTCTCCGATGTCTTTCGTTCCAAACTATTCCAACGTAATTATGAAAATGAATTTAATTTTTGAATTCCCATTTTTTTTCATTGTTAATGAAAGCGTTGCCAAACAAAAGATTGTTGAGATAAGCGCAGATTAAAAATGCAAGGAAGCTGCGAAGATATTAGATAAATATTCTGCCTGTCTTCTGCTTTGATTGAAAACAGTTTTTCATGGTTGCATAACTAAAGCAACTGATTTATCGAAGAAAATAATAGAGGAATTCAAACTGGACTTTGATCGGAAGAAATTATTAACGGAAATAAGTGATTATATGTTTATTGCTTATAAATTCCAAGTAGGTGAAATAAAAATACTTTAATGTTTAAATAACCACCCAGTAGAAACTTATAATATTTGCAAAAGCGTAAGAGTAAGGTTATTATTTTTCTAGCTGTTACCGGATAATCGAAAATGATCCCACTGTAACATAAAAAGGATAAAACAATCCTATGTATTAATTCTATTTATAAACTATATGTGTACTTACCGTTCATACAAATTACAGCGTTTACAATATTAGCAGGATAAACACACAACACGTCCCCTACGTTAATTTCCTTCCCTCAAAGTCTAAACTATTATTAATTAAGAAGATTTATCCAAATTAAACAACCATCGCTCTTAATTTCAATAAAGAAGCATTAATACACTGTTTAGATTAATGAGACCCGTATAGTACGTCTTAGAACATTTTCTAATAAGGTTTGGAAGTCATCAAGTAGTGGCCGAGCACTTAAGAGGGCATCAGTCATTACGAGCACATTAATAGCAGTTTGTATGCAGAGGATGAGGGACGATGGGTGACCGCTGCAAACAAAAGAGGCCTTGGAAGCAAAGGTGCTTGCGAAATCATAGTACTTGTCTTTGCAATGAAGAAATGAAAAAGAGAGAGAGGAAATTCCTTCTAATCCAATGTGCGTGTAGAGTTCTGAAATATCAACCAGTTTTGGGTCTCCGCTAAGGCTCCTGACGTGTCCGTAATGATTAGGGAGAAAGTGAATTGAAAGACATTTATTACCTAAATGTCTATTGTAATATTACAAAACCCCGAAAATAGACTATTTGTAGATAATATATGAGCAAGGTTTGAAAAAAACAAATTGTAGCAAAAATTGTTTCACGGTTGCATCGTTAATATAAAAGATGGCAAGCATAACAAAAGAAAAGTATGCTTCCATAATGGTTTCCTACATTTTTTCAGTTAAGAAAATCATGTCGGTCTAACGGATCTGCATTCAAGTCAGAACTGTGTCAGTTATAGCTATTTATGCTTTCGTATGCGATCTGTTTGTGTCGTCATGTAGATCCATGCTAATGGTCACCCCACCGTCTTTGCTCCGCGTAGTTTTTACCGCATAACTTCTATTGAGAAATCTACTAGAAAAATACATGGAAATGTCGTGACTGTTAAGTACGCGCTATAAAATATTGGTATCAGATTTTTTGTATATCTCTTCCTACCTGTTTAAATTGTTTTTAAAACCAAGTTAGTCTTTATTTATCCGTGCTTTAGATAAACAAAGACTAATTTGGTTTTAAGAAAGACTAACCTACAACAGAGGCCTAAGGGTGGCTTAAGGTATGACATCAGGTTGTTCAATAACCTGGATATGATATACTAATCTACTATTCGAAAAAATATATTTTTAACAATTCCTGGTAACTTCATGTGGGTCCACATTTTTATTGTTTACACTTAGGGCTATAAACTTTCGTATCGAAGTGGCTTTTACAGAGGCCTCCCACAGCGAATGATTGGCGAAACAATAATATGTGGACACGTAATGAGGACGAACGGAATCTGGGAGGGAAAATAATGAGATCAGACGTGGATTCATTAGAAAAACTGGCAAACGTTTTTTGATTTGAAATCTGTGTCAGATATCTCAGCAATTCGAATTTTCAACGACGACCGATTTGATCTTAAGGTTAATGGGTAAATTTTTCATAACTCGGAAAAAAATGCAATCGAAAGCTTTCAAAGAAGATGCTTTTTGTTAAAAATAGACTAGCTATTTAATAATAAATACTTATGACGAATTAATATTTAGAACCCTTATATACCCTCTAATCTCTTAGTAGATAATAAAAGATGCAAAGTATTTACTTATCTATTTGACCACTTACGTAAGCATTTCTCCGTTATACCCAATTTTATGAACTGGAGCAAGATAATACATTTTAATCCTATGTTCCGTTAGAGTGACATTTTTTGACAATGATTTCTGTATACATATAAATCGTACCGTCTGAGTCTGTGCTAGTTTATTTGACTCATCTTTTACGTCATCTTTTGTAAAGAAGTATTTACATAAAGATATGTATTTGAGGTTAAGTCATCAAGGATTAAGTACCGTGTTTTCATTTAAGGACACAATTAAGCTTAATTTATGTTTATTGTAATGTCCATAAGTTATAAACGAGACAATACAAATGTATTGTTAAATTATCTAGATAGTCAAGAATGTAGGCAAAAAGTATCCACAAAATCAATTTACATAACCCAAATGTTACTCAACTCCTTGACATTTCCTTAAAAAGATCTAAGTAGGTGTCGATAATGATCGTATAAAGTTTATATTTGTAATATGACTAACAACACGTGCTCATACAAACATGTAATATAATACTTTGTATCTCTGTTACAGATCCAACATGGCTGAAAGAAGCGTTTAACATTACAATGTCAAATAAAAAAGTATAAAATGTCAAGAAAAAATTCGAAATTAAAATTTTAAATTGTGTGAAGTGATAGTGAAGTGCGTAACAATGTCTGATTCAACATTCGATATGTATTCCGAGAACATTACAAAAATGGAACAGAATATAACCCAGTACCCGACCGAGGCGACGATCCTCGCGGCGGCGTGCGCCTGCATCTTTAGCGTCGTCGGCGTCGTCGGTAAGTCCCTATTCGCTGTTTGTTTATTGATTAATATCTTGTTTAGCTTATCGAGTTATGGGCCTCACGATTCGCTGCGTGCCTCATGCCCGATGCAACTATTCGAGGAAAGCGTTGAAACACTGTTTGTTTACAGCGACGTCCCACTGTACAAACAATGTGTCATATCCTAATAAACTACATTTCAGAGTTCTGTATCATTGATATTTCATCAAGTTGTTTTCAAAACACTCGAAGTGGTGTTAGTGTTAAATGGATTTCCAGAGATACATAAAAATGAATGGTATGAAACGACTTCTATTAAACAAATCTGGCACAAAACTTTCAGCTGGTATAAAAATGTTTGTTTGTTATTGTTAGTTCACAGATGGATTATTGCTATTAGATCTATAGATGTTGTTCTTGTTACACATAAAAGAAAGGTACACAATGTTCGGCGTAAGCTTTGTTTACATTATATTGAACCTTACCGCACGACGCTCGGTCTAAGAATAAACTTCGTCCTACGTATTCGGCAATTGTATTTTTAACGCATTTGTTAGCAGCTCAATGTACTCACTATCACTAGAAAGCGTTCAATAATCGGTCACTTAACACGAAAGCAACATAAAACGCTAAGTGCCGGTCGTAATCGGACATCAAACGGTTTGTTACACGACTCGATACCTACTCGGGAACAACTCGCTTTCGGACGTCCAGCTGCGTAAACAAACACACTGTGCTCGGACCGCGGACCAGGCTGCACATCACTAGCACTGGAGCGAGCTGCGTTCGATGTTTGAATTATATTTTTTTTAATATTGATCGAGATGTGGTTGTGTAGCATACGGCATTAGAACACCTATTTATAATTTTTGAACGCAACAAATTAGTTAGTCGATTATTTTATGATCAAGTATCTACGTAACAGGAACTGTATCAGTTCTTGTTCATCAGTCAACAGGAAATGAAAGAGATAATTTATTAAGAAATAAACAGCTTCAAATCTTACTCATGCAACTACGTATTAAATTAGTGTCTGTACACTTGAGTTGTTTAGATGTAGGACGCGTTATATCTTTTACATAAATACAGACAGACAGGACTGATTGAAAGCCCAACAAATAAACGGACATCAAAATATTTTATTGGATCTATCATAATTTGAAAAACAAGAGCAATTTCTTTGAACAAACAAATGCCATTGAACTAACATTTAATAATATTTTCTTTAATATCAACCTTCATTTAACGCGCCCTTTACTCCGTCTAATATCTCACATGACATAAAACAGTCATAAAATATATCTCGAGGGCTGTGCCCTGTACACGTCGGAATGAAAGAGCCCTTTCATCGGACGTGACTAAGCTTCGAGCCCCTTCGAGTGCCACTGAATGCTTAGCTGAAATTAATTAAAATAATTCATTAAAAACGGGTCACGCTTGTCGAATTACTCGATTGTAACGAACCGGAGATGACAGATTTGAAAGGAAGGATCATTTTTATTTTTATAATGAGATGCAGGCGTTATTGTTCAGTAATGCCGAGGCATTACCATCAGTTAAACATTCACAGAATCACAGCGCCTGTGTATAGTAGGACAAGGCATGGTAAATGACTTCTGTGTCTAGAAGATATCATTAGCTTCATGGCAGGATTGTGTATGATACGATATCCCCAACTCTATTAACAACCTGAATTTCACATTCATGCTAAGCCTAAAACATACCATAGTAACACAAATGCAACAGGTAAAACATTACCCCTTTCGCAAGCATTCCGGTAAAAAGCAACAACTCTATCTCGGAAGAAGCGCCTCTAACCCGATAAATATTAAATCAAGAGCGGAATTTTGAATAGAAGTCTTCATGGCTTCCCTTTCTCAGTGACGAGACATACCGAACAGTCTTAAACCTCTTTCCCCTTCTTTTCTGAAGACCAGACATTAGCAATCTATCGCAAAATAACCACACGCTATCAATAAACGGAGTGTCTATAGGTATCGTTATCGAAGGCATTTAGCCGCGCTAGGGGACATCCGCCATCACCACCCCAGATATAAATAGAAAACAATAAACATTAGCGTGTTATTGTCTGCCTCCAGATGGCTATGTGTTTACTTAGTTGGTTTCACTTTTATTAGAAAGGTGTTGGGTCGATATTCCCGTAACTATATACCTATCTACACATGTGTATTTATGGCAAAGTTTAATAGGAGAACTGGTCAAAGATAACATTGGGGATAGCGAATAGAATTAGGGGGTTTTTCGGAATGGTAGGTGAAAGCAAAAATTAATGCCATACGTAAAGAATCGATGGATTTTCTCAATTGTTTGAAAATGTCTATTCTTTTGAAAGGTAACGTGACATGGAATTGTCATATATGTATAATGGCTGACCTATTAAAGTTTGACGAAAATAAAGGACATCGACTTGTTAACCCACGCTAAATATTTTGATATTGCTTTTAATGTGTGATGTCTGCCGTGATATAAGCAATGGCACCAATCACGTCTCAAAGAGCACCTAATGGAGGAGTTTATCTTAATTGCACCTCGAGGACTTGACTGCGACCACTTGTCATGAGAACAAGCTTTATATTCAATCTCTGACAACCCTTGCTCGGAGTTGTGTTTGGAATGTGTTTAGTATCGGTCGAATATCCGTCTTGATGGCAAAATGTCTTAAGTATGTCGTAAATATGAAATAAAAATCACCAAAGATAGTAGGTACTCTTGTTAAGTAAGGAAATCGGATTCCACTAAGTATAATCAGGACGTCAGAAGGAAGTAAGGAGATCTAATATGAAGTCTATATTAAAATAGTCGTATGTGGCTAGCCACAAGGAGGCCCTGACTGCGTGTCACTGCACTTCCTATGAAGCGATGTGCATACGATACTAAAATGATGTAGAGATGAATTCCATTAATCCCAGTTTCCCTTTGCTATCAATCAGTTTTTGCCTGTCGTATAGGGCATAGGCCACCGGCTTGTGACGCCACAGGATACATCAAGCAAGACTTTTACCTTTCTCAATGTAAGAGCCAATATACATATGATTTCAACTATCATTTATAAATTTAATTCATTCCCTTGAGGTTTATCTTTCCTCATTATTTATGTCAAGCATCAATCCCTTTAGTATCAAGAAAAAAATGACAATCGTCCATATTTTTATAAACATTAATTATTATTTTTTCTGCCGGTATTATCGGGTTGTGTAAATAAATGTGCCACACTTCTGATTAATTACGAAGATTTGCCGATGTGCAGGGGAAGGCTGATCGATCAACTGGTATCGGTCGACAGTTGACCCGGGCTCGAGGGACGGTTTAGCGGAGAATAAACATGTGTGGCGATTATTGATTGCTAGCATTGTTTGTTTGAATAGGATAGTGAGGGCTGATTGTATTTTGACGCCCGAAGCAAAGAGATGGGTGGTATAAGTTTGACGTTACTGTCTATCCGTCTGTCTGTCTGTGGCATCATAGCTCCCGGATGAATAGGCTTTATTTGTAGATGCAATACGTGAAGTTTTAAAAGCTGCGTCGTCGCAAACATAATGATACTTCTATACAATTTTATGTATCTCGCAATGTATGTACATTACCATGTTTAATTTACTGATGGCTTCACAAATATTTAACCTGGCACCTGGAATCGGTTAACCCTATAACCAGAACCAGTTGGAAGTCGTATATTATTAAAATGATCTGTCTCTATCTGATCAGTATTAATTAGAGATAGGACAATAAGGACAGTTGGATCACAGAACTAGCTCATTGACCGATTGTCAGCACGCGCTCATGACGGATAAGTTATCGATACAAAGCATACGTCATTGTCACTCGCACATTCACACGTCAGTTTTTGTCAACTTATTACAAGAACAACTCCCGTGTTTTTGTGGTATTTATTGTTAATATGTGTAAAACTTACTAAAATAAATATTACAACCGCATTATGGGTATTAATATAGGGAAGGTTTGAACATTGATCAAGATGTTAACTCACTGCCGGATGACAATTTTAGATGCCAACTGAAATCTAGGTTTCCTCAGAAGTTTTTCGATGGTGTAAAAAGCTTATACAAATTTGAAAATTACACTGAATTGCCCGTTTTGAGATCGAACAAATCTGTACATTACACATACAGGGCAACACCAACACGACAGCGTAAGAAAGAGATAAAACTTTAACGTTACAGTTAAAACTTCAAAGTTACCGTAAGACTGTTATTAGTTTAAATAAAAACAGTAACTTAACATCAGAAACAATTCAAATAATTTACTACGCAGGTACTAAAACATTAACCAGAGTACTGCCTCTTCACAGAATGTTACTTTTAAAACTAATAACGCCACATAGCAAATAGGCGAAACGTAATGACCAATAAATAAACATGTGCCCTAAATACACGTTTTCTATATGAAAGTAAAGCAACGCAAATTCCGTTAACAATTATAAAGAGAAATGGAAGTTTATGAGTTGTAACACTATGATAATAATAGGCTTACTGCTAGTCGCTTTAACATCTGTGATTATTCGGAGAATACAAGTGGGTTCTGAATAAATAGGCTAAAGAAATAGACGGGAGCTTTTTCAAGAAAAACGCACTTTATAGAAATACATCACCAATGAAAATAACAACTATC
The DNA here is from genome assembly GCF_003590095.1 of Trichoplusia ni. Taxonomy (NCBI): domain Eukaryota; kingdom Metazoa; phylum Arthropoda; class Insecta; order Lepidoptera; family Noctuidae; genus Trichoplusia; species Trichoplusia ni. Next base: position 11,727,950 of record NC_039487.1, read on the forward strand.
TAGTTATACAGCGTTATACACATGTTATACAGAAAAACAATATCTTACCAGACCTAACAATATCCGAACAGATCGTAATTAAAATACATCATAATTAATGTATCAGCTTTCCTTATGACTTCTTTTACTCGTATGGTTGACGAAGATACAGCCTGGGCCCTGGGGTCAGAATTTAAGGCGCCCGTAATCCTCTTAAGGTCTTTAACACAACATTCCATTTCTTTAGGGATGTTAGATTTCTCAGTTTATTTTATTACACCGTTTAGGAAGTGATAATATTTTTGTTATTAAATATGCACATGAATTCGATATTACTGCGTTTTGTATTCATCCGTCCAAAGGCCATAACACTAGTCTATTATTATTCTTGAATTTATTACTTTATCAGAAGACGCTTTTTCCCAGTTCATTTTAAAAAGTACACTACACACACCACAATACAATGAAGACATAATTTAAAAGACGAAGTCAACCGCTCCCTCCCGAGACGCGACGCAGTCAGGTGAGGAACCCTCTTGAATTGTAATTTGGGCTTCAAAATGGAAAGAACAAATCAACATTATTATATTTTCCCTGAACCAGTTCATCAATTAAATAATGAATATATAGATATAATCGGGATAGATTTAATAATGAATCATTATCACGAATCACGATAGTTACTAAATACATTGACTAGTTTTGTTAGTTGTGGTTTGTTGTCAGTCCGCGTAACCTTAACTGCTTAAAAATTACAAATTTCTTTCCATTATGGATGTTATCAACTGTTTGGTTTCCCGAAGGATTAAAGATTTTTATTAGCCTTAAATTTAAATGCACCCTTTATCACGCTTTAGCTTTCAATTTTTTGTAAAAACTACCTACCTACATTTTTTAGGAACGAATATACTTAGGTATAGTTTTTTCTTTTAACGTTTTATATATCAATCATTTAAAGGTCATAAATGACCAGAACCTGTTAACTAAAAGAAAATAGTCTAATTGCAATAAATTATTTAAAACACATAAATCAATACGTGATGAACCACTTATTATAAAGATTGTTCCACATTGTCTCGATAAGGTGACGGATGTCAGACGTAAATCATGAAGCTTTGATGTATTGTGTGTGGTCTCATCACTTTAGACCTGCAGGGTCACAGACCATCGTATACAGGGAATAAGAGGTGTCAATGAAACTAGAAATAAAGCCGTATAAGTTTTATACTTTGTTCTAACTACTCGACAAGGTAGAGCAATTCGGTATTTGACAAATAAAAAACTGTTTAGTCGGTCAAACAGATTTCACAAAAAATATTGGAACCTATTTTTTCTTTTATCTCGTAAGCAAAAAGAGAAGATAATACAGTGATTTAAAATCTCGTGTGACGTCACTTACCAGTACGCTTTTTACTAGCAAGTGATGTTGCTATTCTCACTAAAATCATTTTCATAATCTTAAGTGCATTTAATCTTATTAACTTTTTAATTATGCTATAAAATTAAACATACTTCTTCAATATTTTTTGGAAATCTGTCTGACGAACTTATCAGATTTATATTATAAGATTTATTTAAATTCCCTATTGTATCTCCGAAACTGTTCACAGCTGCTCTAGAGGATTCCTTCAAGCTTCTGGAATGGAAAGGACGAGGCATTAATATAAATGGCGAATACATCACTCACCTTCGGTTTGCCGACGACATCGTGGTCATGGCAGAATCGCTGGAAGAACTAGGGCAAATGCTCGGAGACCTCAACAGAGTATCACAACAAGTGGGTCTCAAAATGAACATGGAAAAAACTAAAATTATGTTCAACGTCCATGTTAGACCCACCACAGTCACTGTTGAGAACTGTGCTCTTGAAGTTGTACACGAATACATTTATCTAGGACAGGCAGTCCAGTTAGGTAAGTACAACTTCGAGAGAGAGGTCAGTAGACGGATCCAACTCGGCTGGGCAGCGTTCGGTAAATTGCACAACGTTTTCTCGTCCAAAATACCTCAGTGCCTTAAAACAAAGGTGTACAACCAGTGTGTGTTACCAGTGATGACTTACGGCTCTGAGACGTGGTGCTTCACGAAGGGACTTTTCCACAGGCTCAAAGTCGCTCAGCGAGCTATGGAGAGGGCTATGCTCGGCATTTCTCTGCGGGATCGAATCAGAAATGAGGAGATCCGTAGACGAACGAAAGTCGCCGATATAGCCCGTAGGATTAGCAAGCTGAAGTGGCAATGGGCGGGCCACATAGCGCGAAGATCGGACGGCCGATGGGGCAGAAAAGTTCTGGAGTGGAGACCACGTACCACCAAGCGCAGCGTGGGACGGCCACCTGCCAGATGGACCGACGACCTGGTTAAAACCGCTGGGTTCCGTTGGATGCAGGTGGCAACGAACCGGTCGCGCTGGAGAAATTATGGAGAGGCCTACGTCCAGCAGTGGACTGCTATGGGCTGACATGATTGTATCGATAGACTTATAATAAGGTTTACTACCTTAGACCACACATTGTGGAATGCAATAAACTATTTGAATATTAAGTATTTCTATATAAGAGATTGCTATAAATTTCTAAGTTTAACACTCCAACGACTTTATTAGATCTTCAATCATTATTTATTACATTTATACACATTTTTACATTTTTCACAATTAATACTATTTATAAGGCAACTTGTTTTTTATAGACTCGTTTTTTCATATGTAGCTTGCTTTAGATCCCACTGGTGGTCAAAGGCCTCCTCCTTTCTCTTTCAGACCGCTTTTGCGAGTTCTAGGCCAGGAGTAGATTAATTTACCCAATTAAAAAAATATTTACATAATCAAAACAGTAAAGCGAATCCAACTTATTTAAACTAACTCTCAACCAAAGAATCATATGTCTTCCACTAAACCCGTAGTAAAAAAGCGATAAAAACCAAAAAGGTCGGTGCTAAAAAAAGGTTTGCTATGTTATGTCTCGCGTAGCAGCTCGTTAGAGAGTAAACAGTGAATGATAAACAGTGCCGGGGTAAATTGCGAGTCGATTTAATTCCGTTAAGTGGCGCCACTCGATTCCACGTTTTATAGCAATCAATCGAATCGTTTTGTTTACAGAACGAGGGTACATCACTAGTTATTTATAGAGCGTTGTGCTAGTTAATTATTGTGACTTTTAGTAGAGCTTAAAAGCGTAACCAAATAATTCGTTTTAATACTTCTTTGCTCTGCAGAAAGGATAAAAGTCCTATGAATTTTCCTAGTAACAATTGTACCTACTAATAATTGGGTATATTCTTATCAGATAGCAATAAAAAATCAGATGCCTAAAAGTTAAAAATATAAGTTACAACTTCGAGTTATTAATCACTTTAAATTAGTCAACATGTTTAGCTATCGGTGACGGATATATGTATTAATGATGGTTTTAGCAAAAAGACACACTTGGGTTTAACATTAATAAATCATAACTGGAACCCTTTAAAAAAAGGTTCTCCAGTTTTTTCTCCATACCAAAGCATATTTCACTAATAAAACAAACCGTTAGTTTACGTCTATTTGTTTCAACAGTTCACGATTGGTTTTGACAGATTTGACAACATTGTTTATCTTGATTTTGCGCAGTATTTAATAGATTTTCTTTAGAGCTATATAATTTCTATACTTCTAAATAGATAGATCGAAATATTAAAAAGTTTTCTTCACGAATTACTGTAGCTATTAACTTATCAAGAAAATATTGACACACCATGACATTTTGTATACCAAACCTACTCACACTACAACTGGAACTAAACCTATAAAACCACAATACACAGTTATATATTAGTTATAGTCATAAAAGCATATTTTGTTCCGGTGTTCAATAGATCTCAATAATCTATGAAAATAAAACTGCAATACAGATCTCCGAAGTTATAGATAGATACCGACTACGTGCGCGTGGTAATGTGCCTGAGAGCGCCGCGTCTACTCCACACATCATCTACAACTCTATAACATAAAATATTTATGTGCAAGCTTAGCCGAAGCTTATCATAGATTATCTGAAATCCTGCGCATTACCCAGGCATAATGTGCAGTTTAATATGTGATTGATTTAACAAGTGTTTGTTACTCAGTATTGACGCAGATCATAGTTTTAGAAGCTATTTGAGGGAAATTTGAAGTTTATACCGGTGTTGTTGTGTATCGCTAACCTAGATGTTTTAAGAACTGTGTACTGTAATGACTTACTTTAAGTTGGCGTACAGTAAGTTTGAAATACAGTGTAATATGGATCTCTTTCTACATTGTGCTGTAGGTTTTATTGCAGGACAGAATATTACAACTAATTAAGGATTTCCTCACGCGTATTTATCGGTCAGTTCGAATCGCGACCCCGCCGTGTCAGCTCATGATTAAGGACTCCGGTTTTGTCCGAAACTAGTCGGGCACTCCCAATAAAAGAACCGTTGCATCATTTAAGTTACTATAAAAATATTAAGGATATAACATTCTTTATCACCGCTGTACATATTACTCCCAACAACCCCAGAACACAACCCAATACTATAAAAAGTCCCAACCCCACTAAACCAGCTCTCTCTTTCCAGGCAACCTAGTAACCACAGTCGCGCTGCTGATGCACCCGAAGCTGCGCGGCCACGTGACCACCATGTTCGTCCTCTCTCTCTGCGTGTCGGACCTGCTGTTCTGCTCCATCAACCTACCGCTCACCGCCAACCGCTACATCAAGCAGCACTGGAGCCTCGGGCCCAGCCTCTGTCAGATGTTCGCCTTCGTCTTTTATGGGAACGAAGCCGTGTCCCTGCTGTCAATGGTTGCGATTACTATTAATAGGTAAGTGATTTTTGCATGTTCAAAGTTTATTATGAAGTTGGTTTTAGTTTCTATTACTATGAAGTCAATTGTAGAGTCCAGTTTTTTTTAATTTCTTCTGAATGGCCAAAACCTTCCAAATTGAAACGGCATACTACGTCTACCTATGATAAGTCCTGACCGATATCGGCCACCGCAGCTGGTGTCACAAGACGCCAGCCAGGGTTGCTTACTTGCATAACCTAAACGAGCCGACGCGACAGGAGAGATCAGGTGAAGGACTCACATTTCTAAGTGCCTTCCGAACGGACCAGCTTATATTTATTTCTAAAACGTTTACAGCATTCGTAGAAAAGTCGGTGCGGGCCTTATGATTGAACTCGAGACCTTTAAGTTTTCAGTCCTGCTGCTTTATCACTAAGCTCTCTCCAGGCACAGGCTACCATAGCTTCTTATCATTATTCCCATAATAATATTGACAGGTCTGCAGGTTTGCGATTGATTTCCTCAAGATGACTTTTTTTACCATTGACAGTTCAGAAGGAAATAGCAATTTTAATGTACGAGTATCATATAACTCTCATAGAATCCTATTCAAAATAACGTTGATTAACCATTCTAAAAATTTCAAACACAAATAATATCCACCAAATTACATGAAGAATGACGAAATAGATTAAAGAATTACGTACGCAAACATAGCTAACAATACATGATGTTTATATCTCGCGGGAAACGGTAACTTGCGTCATATACCCTATAAAACGATCAACCACTTGAAACAAATCTCCTCAAGAGGCCTACCTACGAAAATATTACAGACCGTGGAAAATTCTAGTACGATAACTAGCGTTCCTTTCATACTAGGAATTCATTCATTCTCTGGGCAATTAAATACGAACTGCGTGTATAACCGAGTGGTTGAGGCTACAGCGCCAAGCCGTCGTGGGTTCGATCCCCACGTACGACAATTTTGTGATCCTCGAATGCTTGTTCTGAGTCTTTGTACATGTGACGTCTTTACACAAGGATAAGACTCCATACTACGGATTGAGTATTAAAAAAAAACATTTAATAGTCATAGCTGTCGAAGCGAGATAGTGCACTACAAAATGTATACCGACATCTCGTTTCCACATCAGCAAATTATACTTTTAAGACATGGTGGTAGACTTATATTTCCCAAATAGATTTTTTTACGTGGGCATCGTAAAAAATACATTTAGTGGTGGTGTGAAACAGATTATAAATGTCGACGGGTTATTTATCACGCCATCCCGTCACTCAGGCGTGTGGTTGTAAAACAAACCTCTTTGCTGATGCCAAGTAATCCTCATTCACACCTCTATTTTTATAAAACTACCTATAGCGTTATTGACCTAACTGATTACTATGAAATAATAAAATTTGATGTTAATCTTTGCTTTATTGGTTTTCTAAGAATGCTGCAACAAATAAAAATAATCATAATCCACAAACTAGTTTAATATGATTTTTGTTATAAATATTGCTACGCCAAGCATAGAATTTAAGGCAAACAAAAGCTTTCATAGTTTGATTTACTTGGTACTTGAATAACTAATTTATACTAATTTTATTAGTCGATATTAAAATTAAAACAAACAACGCTCGCGAGTGTTCTGTCACTAATCTAAATACTAAAAACGTACAAATATCTATATGTACTTTATTTTCGCCAATTCTTATCCCTAACAAAAAAAAACAAACAGCAATTTCTTCACAGGATCTTAAAACAATATACCATTGTCGTCAAACCAAATGAACCAAAAAAATAGGGTTCGTCGACCCGCCCCCAGATTATACCATTAACATAATACTGCATTAATATTAATGCGATGTCTCCAATTTAAACTGGCCTCATGTATACCACTGTCACGGACTGACAATACGACACTGCTTTTATTACTTTCCTTTATAAACTTAATGCTGTTTACTGTTGGTTTTTATGTAAATAGTCGTTTTAAAAGCTGTTGAAACTTAAAAGTTTACCTGCCACTGCACTGAGTAAAAACAAGATTACTGGCTTTGACAAATAGGCTTTTAAGAACGTCACTCAGTGAGATACCGTGCATACAGCCGTGATTTACCATGGTATCAATATACAGTAGATATATTTATTTATTTGGAAGAATATTGTTAAAAGGTGTAAAATAATAATTTTTAATTCATTAAAAAATCCGAACATTATAAGATTCGAATTATTCATTTAATTAGAGTTACCTGACTAGGATTGAACCCAATGATAAAAACGCATTACTAAACCGTTCAATAAACAATTTCGATTAATTTATGTTTAAAAGTAAATAGAAAATTGTCGGCACGTCAGTTAAATCGTGATAAAAATGTATAAAGTAAATATAAATAAATAGTTAAACAGTAATCAGTCATAGATAATAATGATACGCTGCTGTAATACTTACCTAATCCTTATCTAAACGTGAGATTATAAGGGTAACAAAGTTACGTAAGTAAAAGAGCTTAGCAATCTAAGTTTCCGAACTCAGATGATATATTTTTTTAAGACTCCCACAATAACTCCCACTATAATGGAGCAGACACGTGTTGGAGTGGAGACCACGTTTAGGCAAACGTAGTGTAGGACGCCCTGCGGCACGATGGACCGATGATTTGAAGAAGGTGGCTCGCAGCGGATGGATGCGGGCTGCCCAGGACCGGGATGGTTGGCGGTCTTTGGGGGAGGCCTACGTTCAGCAGTGGACGGCAATAGGCTGAGATGATGACAATAACTTGTTTAATCCTTGTGTCGCGGAGGTTAAACATATAAATGGTAGATATTTTTCCAAAATAAACTTGTATTCTTTGAGTTAAGGTTGCCTTTGATACGCAAAAAGGATCTAATATTAATTATTTGACTGTGTTTTTCACTACAAGTCAAAATATTTACATAAAATTAAACATTATTTATTCAATTACTTTTGAACGTGTGTATTCCACCACTATGGACTCGCTTCAATATAGTTATCAAATGCTCTCCTTTGGTGATCCAATTTGCTAAAATATAATGATGGTACACTTGGTACAGTCGACAGATTACCAATAAAAGTACTACACGCGCATTTTTATTATAATAGTCACCTTATTCCAAAGCTATAAAGTCCATTTTGATTACACGCTTTAACCAATACCCTGCGATAGACTGTACAATTATGATTGTAATGTAAATGTTAGCAATTTATATTAATAGGGGGTCACAAAGTGTAAACTAGGGTGTTAATGAATACGATTCTATTTAATACGGGCCCCTTAATGTTTTTGATTTATGGCTGTTTGCTCTATTATTATTTTTTATTATTATCAAGGATAGGTGGATTTTAGATGCAATTTTAAACAAAGGCAATATTTAAGAGAAATAGAAACGTACAATGTTAATAAAGTTAGGTGACAGTAGATAAATCGTCAACATATCGCTGTTTAGACTCAAAATAAAGTCAAGTGACAATTCAATAATTGATCAATATAAAGTTGGAGATTAATTCCTCATACGTATAGAAGGCAATGTGAATTTGTTTAAAAGTATCGAATTAATTCATTAGATAGATTTGGTTGTGGTTACTGAAAAATTAAGATGATAATAGATATATATTTTCATATAACATACTGCTTTTACATATATGTAGAGTCATTTATTCATTTGCAGTATGTGGGATTAGTTTGTCTCTACCTTAATAATCTTGTTGATCAGAATGTATGTACCATGCATTTAGTATCACATTAATCCGCTTAATAACTGCAATAAAATCCCCGTTTGAATACCGTACCGATTAATTACATGTGTAATCATAGCATACACATTTTACGAAGAGTTTCCAACTATTGATGCGTTGAGACATCTTCAGAATGTGATAGAAACTGTTAATAGTCCAACATATAATTTTATATGTTCTGTCATGCGTTAGTCCATAGTAATGTGAGAAAGTAATGCGTTACTAGTTTTGATAGCTGCTAGGCATAATGACATAATCCTCTTTTTAATATTATCTGACTTTAATAGAGTTTAAAAAAATGGATGATTTTTTTTTCTTTTAGTTGTTGTCTGACAAGTAAAGACCTCTTCCAAGTCCTTCTTCGACCTTCTACGATATTTTTTTGTCATTTTTACTATACAGTCCTGAAATTGTTTTAACCTCGATTTATAGGTACTTTGACTGTAGTTTTGCTTTTAAATTTAAATTCGTTCGTTATAATAACATATGACAGCTTTGAGATTAAATCTCAAATCCCTAAGGTAGTCCGATATTTTTTTTCTGTATAAATCTAAAAGCGGTCAAACGTGTTATAGTTACAATATTAGAAGATATTTATAAAAGTTTAAAACAATAATTCCATCATTCTATAAAGACGGCGCCGGAACAACAATGTTTATAAACTATCCGTTTTTAAACCACTTTAGACGGTTCGGAATCGTTTGCAATATGGTATCTGTTAACCATAGAACATAAGCAAGTAGGTGGAAGTTCCCTAACTCTCCCCTTGTATTGAAGTAGAGCCTACCGTCACGTTGAAAAGTAATATTCATGCAGTTTTGGAAGCGTGACAGCGCATTACACGCGATAGAGCCGTGAATCTTCACCACAAATGCAATACTATAAGTGTTTCTGGTAGGACCTCTAGATCCTAGGCCAATGTCACTAAACTCATTTGCTGCCTGATTCTCGTCGCTGTTTGTCATCTTTCAAATCTATATACTAATATATAAAGCTGAAGTTGTTTGTTTGTTTGTTTGAACGCGCTAATCTCACACAAGGTCTATTCAACACAAAAAAATAAAATAAAATATTTTTGCGTTGAATAGACCATTCATCAAGGAAGGTTTTAGGCTATATCATCACGCTGCGACTAACAGGAGCGAAGATACAATGAAAAATGTGGAAAAAACAGGGCAGATAATTAAATCATAACTTGTATCTTCTAACCACGCGGACGAAGTAGCGGGCAACAGCTAGTAAATAAATATTACAAATAACAATAGAATTAATGTATGGCCGCAATTAGAAAAGTCGAGTTATTTATGAAATGTATTTTTTCCGTTTCATTCAAATAAGTGACATGTACATAGATATATCACTAGCAAGACGGATGCACAGTCTAAATACCAATTCCTTGTACTTTTCTGTGTTCCATGGTATCAATAGACGCACTCGCAGTGACGTCATCGCCTGCAGTATTCTTTTTGTAATGTTGATATAACCTATTTGTTTGTTTTAATACGAAGACTGACTAATTACACTGTTATACGCTAGTTATGTATGTCGAACTAAATAAACTATTCATGACACAAAAAATTCAATTGTAGGACTAAGAAATATTTTTAAGGAAGATTGTAAATAAGTTTAACAAAATATGTATAATGATAAAATGTCCCGTTTGTTCAGGTCTTCAGGACAGAGTAATTCTCGGTTAGACCGAATCTTTGCTTATAAAATTATCAGACATAACGTTACTCATCAAGTAGCATATAAGATTCCTGAAAAGAAAATCCCATTCAAACAAATCTACTAAAATAGACATCAAGAAAAAAAAGTAACCTTAATATTCCCGGCTCAGCTTCACAAACTCGATACGGATCTCTAAAAACAAAAATAGAACAATTTAATCCAAACAAACAGACGAACACACGAACACTCGCTGTATCTTATATTTGTGAAGCCGTAAACGTGAATACATCTGCTGACCCACATTTTATTCGTAACACTTGGATACAGATTTTAAGTTCCATTTATTATTATGACCACATGTAAGTGCTGAAATTATATGCCCAAACCTTTGGCTGTGTAGCAATATGCAGGCTGCAGCGAAAAAACATTAAAAAGTCTCACATGGCGTAAATAAAATGTATTTGAGTAAAAGAGTTTGAATATCACTTACAAAAAGACTTAAAAGACGGAACTACCATTTAAGAAGAAAAAGCGGTATTCCAAATTCAAGTTTTAGCGGTAAATTTCAATAAATAATGACTTACCTTTCAGTTTTTTTTTTTGGCACAGGACATGTCTTAAAACTGCCTTTAATTTTACTCACACTCATCACTTACGAATAAATACTGAAAACTGTAAGGCAAATTGTACCACTGCATATTACACAAGGGATTTCTTCAGCATATAGTTTGTGCAGACCAACAGATGTACACACAGGCCTTGCGAAGGGCCAGGCTAAACAAATATAAACCCATTGATGAGGTCAGTAGCCGGCACACAAAGAGCCCACTGTGTACTCTCCGTTAAACGTTTTTCTTTTATTGCCTTTTACAAATTATAAAAGGTTTAATGCTATAACGTTTAGTCTTTTCATTCTTGTTGTGTCAATATAATGGGTAACTGTTTTCTGTAGTGACGAATGTGATGGACACTTATAGGCATTATTCTGGGAAAATAACATCTGTGCCTAAAGTCGTCAATATCGGACAAAAAGCAAAAGAAACTTTATTACGTTCATATTGACAAAAATGAAAGGTAGAAACTATTTGACAATAACTCAAAGAAACTTATACGCAGATTTTCCCGTATATAATAAATAAATAAATGCGGACAACATCACATACATTGTTCTGAACCCAAAGTAAGTTGCTAAAGCACTTGTGTTATGGAATTCAGATACAACGAAGGTACCACAAACACCCAGACCCGAGACAATGTAGAAATGTGAATTAACGTCAGTTTAAAATAAAGAAAGTTTCCTTTACTCAATAATTAATCATTCTCATCCCACTCACGATTCACCCAGCACATCTAACTACCAACTAACAAGCCATTACTAAAACAATTGAAAACGATGATAAAGCAATACCAAAAGGAGATCATCACACTTTCACTTAATGAATCTCTATCATAAACAGAGTAATCACTAGTAAAACCTCTTTTATCTAATCCGTGGCAACACTGCTTGCTTTCCCATGCTGATAAGCTAAGTACTTGATTACATTATGAAAGCGAAAAGTAAATGTTATCTACTTAAGTGGTGTGGAGTTGTTTTTTATGACAACGGACGGTGGTTGTAGCAGTCGTGTTCATATGCTCTTGGCTTTATAAGTCTGTGATTTATGTGCAAATATATGTATATAGATTACTTGGTCATCATCATTCCACTGCCCTTATCCCAATTTTGTTATTTGAGGTCGGCGCAGCATTTTTTCTTCTTCCATACCTTTCTATATATCTGACAAGAAACACTCTTTGCAGCTATATCTTGCCATGTCTATCACACAATCCATCCATCGTTTCCTTGGTCGTCCTCTTTCCCTATATCAATCCAAATCCATGTTCAACTCATATGAATTGACTACTTATTTTAATAATCAAATGAGGAACTAATTTGGTAGAGTAGACCGTAAATTGGCCAATAACGAAGTTTGAATACTAGCTTACATAAAATTCCACGTAAGCGTAGTTTAGATTCGTCGGCAAAATCACGGTCCCTTCCATTCTCTATAGCCAACTAAAGGGCGAAGTAATACTAGAACTAATACTTCTTTTTATAACCGACTAGCTGTTGCCCGCGACTTCGTCCGCGTGGTTAGAAGATATAAGTTATAATTTATACCTGCCTTCTATCTATCTATCTGCCTTCTATCTATCTTGTAGGATTCAGTCAGCATTTGCAATTTAAGCGCAAAAAATGTTTTTTTTTACGACCTCACGTTAGAAACCTCAAAGATTGTAGCCTATGTGTTATTCTGATGTATAAGCTATATTGTGGTAAAGTTTCATTCAAATCCATTCAGTAGTTTTTACGTGAAAGAGTAACAAACATCCATACATCCATACTTACAAACTTTCGCCTTTATAATAGTAGTAGAATAGAACATGAGCATTAGACCATTAAACAGACAGTAAAGTAACTTGTAAAATCAACTAGTATTTATAAAACCTATAAATTGAAACCCGATGTAATTCACAGAGCCCAGCACTCGAGCACTTCCAGTATCCCACACTGTTTACCTATTTACATCTAAAAATATATGAGCGGTCCGCAAATAACCTAGTTATACCAGAATACCGCGCGGAGGTTACTGTGGGCCCGATTTAACAGGCTTGTATTTGGGTATGGCAGCTGTCTTAAACGTATACCCTATCGGCCTTTCCCTGATTAAAAAGTTAGGATCTGTGCTCTGAACTGTTGCTGTTTTTGAGGCAGAGATTTTATGGATATGCAATTTCAGTTTCGAATAAAGATACGGAAAAATTATTATACAAGTATATCGGTTTCAACTTTCGGATAAGGTTAGGGTCATGATATAATTTCAGTTGATTATTTTTGAATAGCCTTTTAAAGATGTCACATTGTAATCAATTCTAGAATAATTTTCTAGATGTGTTCTTGCTATTCTTAAGGACTCATAGTTTATTATTAATTTTGTTTTCAGATACACATTGATCGCCTACTACGATATGTACTCGCAGATCTACACCACCACCAAGATCTGGGTGCAGCTGCTGATGGTGTGGCTCGTCTCCTTCGGACTAATGGTCAGTGAAACACTAGAATTATATATTAAACCATAGCATACTCTTTCATAAATACAGACTCCAAGATTCATCCCGGAATGCTTGTTGTGTTTGTGTTCTAAAGGTCAAAAAAAAGGTCAAAGGTCAATGTGTGAAACTCCCCGCGATACAAGGATAACATACAGGGGGAGTCGATTAGAAAACTATATGAAAAAAATACGTGTTCGAACATTCTTCTTCTATTTTATATGCCTACCGTTTATGTGGCAATACTATACTCGAAAACAATTGGTCTTACTGCACAAAAAAGTTACAAGCCATATAAAAAGTGAGAAGGGAAAATCATTCCTTTTTGTAGTTGAGAAAGTATTTTATTTTATGCACGTCGTAAAAGTGATATTTAGATAATTATCAGGATAATTCAAAATAGTATATTGTTATCTGTATTATCCAGTCAAAAGGAAAGAATACATTTATATTAACTTTATTACAGTGGATGATGTAAACCAAAGAATCAAACAAATGACAGACTACACAACGTGTCTGTCGTGACAACACGCGTTTACAAACATTAATAACAGAGATTTATTATGATCAGCCATCAATATCTCTACAATTGCCTTTCACTGCCAACTGGCCAACTTAAATCAAGCCATCATGCAAAGCACACTACACCTCCTAATAAAATTTCATTTTTCCGTTGCCCACTATGGTACAGACTTGTTAACCCCCGCCGCAAAAAAGGGGGTTGCTATAATTTAGGCGTGTCTTTCTGTGTGTGGTGTCGGTGTGTAGTTTAGTTTGACTTGTATTAAAGGTTAATTATGTCTGAGTGATCTAAGACGTGTTTGATAAAAATCGGTTTAACTATTTAAAAGTTGTGGAGGTAAAAGTTGTGACCGTCGGTCGGGGATTTTTTTTCGTTCGATTATCTGAAGCTGCGCTGCTCCGCAATGTATATTGAATATGATACATTTCATTTGCTTTCATTTATCATGGTTCAACCAATATAATTAATTAAAAAAAAATCTTCTTATTCTTAAAAGATCCACCGCATATACGAGGATGTAAATAAGCGATTTATAGCTTATCCTGAACTTAGTTAAAGGCCTGCATCCTAAATATTGTCCAAATAAAACGAAATCATAAACTCCATCTGTTAAAACTCAAAAAGGGCTGAATACAAACTAACATTTATTTTATTACATTAACAAAATAAATATATTACCGGAATTAGAAACATAATCGTTCATCCGTTTCACGGAACACACACAAGGCTGCATTCATTTACTTGCTACAGTTGGCATTAAAAAAAAACGACGACACTATCAAAAACTCGCCCTTAAGTTTCATGCCGTGTTTGTTTTTTACAAGAAGAATATAGAAACTAAAAGATATTTAAAAACCTTGCTTAGCAAGGAGTCGTTCTTGTACAAGGCTGGTAATATCCGCCACCCATATTTTCAAAGATTTTTGCATGCGAATTTGTTCACATATTTAAAGAAGTTAATTAATCTGTTTTTTGTAAAATATTTTAATACTTTCATTACTCCTATTACTTATAGAGTGATAGTATTAATCCTGTAATCTTCCTCAGTTAATGGGCTCGACCATTGAAATATATTTTTCTAATCGAACTAATATTCTCTGCTGTTAGCGCTTTCAAACAAGAACTCTCTGGTATTGTAATATTAGTAAAGTATAGATAATCTGTCATCTACAACACAATAACAATTTCTTTATATTCGTCTACATTTTGCCATTATTTTTTTGTATCTATCATCACCTACAAAACAAAAAGGACAGTAAAACGCGGAGGAAGCTAGAATTAGTTCGTTGCACTTGTGAGCTAGCCTGTTGATCTGTTGATTGTCCTGAATTAGCGAACATCCTCTGTGTAGTGAGGTGCTAATTAACTGCCCTAGTCTGCACAATGCGTATTATACTTAGTTTAGTTTCCAACTATTTGTGTTTTGCAACAATTTGATATACTCTTGACGCAATACAAAAAAGTAATCCTAGAGATGTCATACGGTATCTACTACATAAGCCCTCATACTCATATTGTCTGTAATGAAGATTAATAGAAATTAAAGCCCTTTTTAATCGACTTCAAAATGGAGAGGTTCTTAATTTACCTTTTTTAGAAAGTTTTTTCTTTATAAGTTTGCTGTTGGTAAAAATTTCGTCAAGTTTTTCTCAGAAGTTTATGAGTTGAAGTGTTAGGTATTTGATTTAAAACTAAATTATTGAATATCGGGAATCGTGATCCGTTCCATCCGAGCTAGTTAGTCAGAATCAGCGCAAAAATGCTCCCCAGCAGGTAGCAGCTTTCACAATTACTTTTCCCAAATTTTCTGAGTCATCATCTTTTTATAGCCAGCCATTAAAACTAACTGAGACAATATCAAAACAAACGAAACCACAAAAACCCAACACTTCATTACAGTCTTTATACGTAGCGATAATTATAACAATAAAAGTACAGTACAGTCCAATCGTGATTAAACTAAACGAGTCGAAATATTCCATGTTAATATACATTAGTTAAGTTTAACACCCTCTTGAATTATGTAACAGTTTAATATGACCCGCATTCGAATCGCGCGTAATGTTTTAATACTCCATTTTGTTTATTGTACCCTGGGAAAGTTTATAATGTTAAATGTTTTTATTTATATTGTCGTGGAGGCACTGCGATTCTATGAATGAATTGATATGTATGGTGCAGGTTGGATGGTATACCAAAATGATTTTTATATGTGTACTAGCTGTTGTTCGCGACTTCGCGGTTAGAAGAAATTGCGACTATAACTTGAGATTAAAACTATCCTATCTCTCAAGTTGGATCGAACTGCACATGGTGTGTGAATTTTATTATAATCGGTTAAGTGGTTTAGGAGTCCATTGAGGACAAACATTGTGACACGAGTATTGTATATTAAGATAAGATGTACTTCTTAATTATTTTAAGACACGACTGATAAAATAGTACCTAATGTAAAACATTGGGAGGAAACCTGGAATCCAAATAGTCCCTATACGGGCAGAAGCCTGTGTCCAGCTTTGGGACGTATACATATAGGTGGCTGGTATTATTTGTTTTTTTTTTTATTATTACCCGAAACTGGATTGTAAGATGTTCCCTGGGTTTCACAAACATTCAAATCTTATTCCCAAGTCACCCAGACTCAGGGCATTTGCGATACCTCGTACGTTACACGACTATCGCAGAAAACTTTTAAAATAAAATACATTACAAGAACTCTCGTCCTTGTAGATCTGACTGTATAGTGTATGGGACGTAACGTGCTTAAAACTTTAAACGAGTTACCTTCCTTTAAAGATGGTTAGGTATATGCAGCATGCCAAATCATAGTTACGATGTTACTAGTAAAATGTTGTCGTAATACTGTATTCTACGAACGTAGCACACATTTTAAGGACAAAAGTCTTACAACCTCTTTCGCTAATCACCTCTTTTGAACATTTGATCCCTAGGACAAATATTTGTGTCCTCCACAAATACTTGTTCCCAGTTTCATTTGATATCTTCGTCTGCATTTTTTCCTTCTTGTGCGAGTAAATTAAAACTTTAAAAATATAAAAAGAAGAATTAGCGTCACAAGAATTGAATTCCTTAGGGCGAAAACCAAAAAAAAAATTGGTCATACCAACGGTACTATAGAAAACTCTTTTCAACAGGTGCCACCACTCCTGGGCGTTTGGGGACAACTGGGGCTGGACCCCAGCACGTTCTCGTGCACGATCCTGCCGAAGGACGGCAAGTCCCCCAAGAAGTACCTGTTCGTGTTCGGGTTCGCGCTGCCGTGCGTCGTCATCATCGTGTCGTACTCGTGCATCTACTGGCGCGTGCGGCAGAGCAAGCGCAAGCTGGAGGGCCGCAGGTGTGTATGTGGGTGAGGATCACACGTCACTATCTGTGACTAATGTGGTGGTGGGTTGTGGGCTAGTTTTAAGATTTGTGTTTGTAGGGCAGTGGTATTTTTTTTACTCTGTTTTCCATGCTCAATCATAATTTTGCAACTTAAACTTAAAAATGAGCTTGAGAAAGCTAAATAAATAATTAAAACTTAACACAGTTTTGATATTTTCTTATCGATACCTGCTATGGTGCCGATAAGAGATGGTACGGTAGCTATTATGACCTCCCTTTGAATACAAGATAATAATCCACCAACTTACCAACAGCAAACTGAGCGGTCAAACAGCAAAGGAAAAAGAAGATGACTCTCGCCTAACGACCCTCATGCTGACCATCTTCCTGTGCTTCCTGGCGTGTTTCCTACCGCTGATGATCATGAACGTGGCGGACGACGGCATCACGTACCCCTGGCTGCACGTCATCGCCTCCATCCTAGCCTGGGCGTCCAGTGTCATCAACCCATTAATCTACGCGGCCACTAACAGACAGTATCGCGCAGCCTACGCTAACCTCCTCAAATTTTGTAAGAACAGCACCGTAGGCAGGCGAACGACTTGGGGCAGCAGAACTATGGGCCACTCCTCGAACTCCCCACATTACGTCGAGAAAAGGAACCACCAGAAAGATAAACCGACAAACTTATGAATTGGCGACATCTAGCGGCGGTAGCGTGAAACTTTTCGGTTAGTTCATATTTCAAATATAGATGTCAAGCCGTTGGTCAACACGTTTTTGACTATTGTAAACGTTATAAAAAATACGCTAAGATCAATTCTGCAAGATTCGAGTGTTACAAATTGAAATGACGTGACACACAGATTTATTTAAATAGTAATGCGCATTCAATCACAATTATTATTAGATTTGGTAATTTGTTGTTTTTGGCTGGTATGTGTATAAAAAGCTTTTTCTTTTACTTTAATTACAAGGAATGCTTTGAAAGTAATTGGGAAGCGTAAATTTAGGCTAAGTTGGTACTTGATTCGTATTCTTGAATAATCCGATGTTTATTCTGCATTTATGTTTGTGAATCTCAGCGCTGCGGACATTGTGCTGATATCTATTTAATGCAATTACATTTTCCCTAAATAAAACCACACATATTATACGATTTCAGCAGCGGTATGGGTAATTGTATTGGCAAACAAGTTATCACAATGTCATTACACAAACTTGTCTCTAAATCTATTGAGCCTCTGCGTGTATGCGTACTTTTATTAAAATTAATAACGGCAACTGAAATGGTTATTTCGATGGCCTTTCGATGGCGTCGTTCCATGAAAAAAAGAGATAGCGCTATCTGTACAGCGCCATCTATCTTTTTTTGGAGTCGTAGTCAGTTGTTTTCAAAATGGCATTTTTCTGTAAATATTAATTGTACTTATGTATATAAATCAACGGCATCTTTATAATAGCTTGATGCTTACCATTTAACATAACCAAAGTAAAATATTACCTTATTTTTTATGAATAATCATTTTGTATTTAAGTTTAATATATAAAAATAATTATTTAAACATAAGAATGCATTCCTTTAGATTGTAGACTATGTTTAGTACTTTTATTACAGTTAATTGGGTCCAGAACTTACTAAAATTGATTGTTATTTGGTTTGTCTGTATCCGTCACATTTGGGACTTTGATAATTATTTGTTGAGATAGTATAAGTTTCATTAGTAACTTATTATGTAACCAGTTAACAAAATGCAGTTTATTTTGATAAACAGGGAGTAAGGTATCATTAAAAATAAAAAGGAAAAAGTTGTCGGTCGCCCACGGGCCAGTGACCACAGCTACAAAACGCCGCCACCCTGGCTTACCTATCTAGGGCCCCGATTCTGCTATTTACAGGGGCCAATGAATGAATGGCAATTGGATTAAATTCGAAACTATTCCTATACTCCCAAACATATTGCCAACACAATAATTGGACATTTATTGAGTGACCACGAGTGTTCCGCTCCGTACTGATTTTCCTATAATTGTGTTGGAAAAAATCTTAGAATAATACGAATAGTTCCAATTTTCATTAAATCATCGGCCATTGTAAACAGCGACTTCTACAGGCTGAACATTGATCGCGATACAGATCCCTAAACGTGATCTAGATCCAGATTGAACGCCTGAGAGATTGACGATATGTCGTCAGTCAATTTATTTCTAGCAAGTCATGAAATCGCTCATAACATAATAAAATGCTCCAATTCACTAGAACTCTTCTAAAAGCACTTATTCCGACACTCGAGAATGCTCTCTACATCCATTTGCGTCATATCCACATCAAATAATTGTCATATTCCTCTATTAGCTAATATAATATAGTTCTTGTGAAGACTGATATGTAAAAGTCAATTAGGTTAAAGCCTCACCCATAGCTAACAATCACAACACCACGTTGACGTAGTAATTATAAAAAGAATACTTATGTTACATAAAGTTAAATATCAGGCTAGGCAATCAATGTTTATTAAAAATATAGAAAATATTTGTTTAAAATAATTTATTGTATTAATTAGCATAATTTTGATAATAAGTGAACCAAAGGTAAAATAAATGTATTTATATAAACTAGATTTGTTTTATTCATCTCCATCTTATTCCATTTTCTTTCCCGAACCCATTTTTATAGACCTTCATAGTGGCAGTGTGATCTGGATGCAGTTCGATTGCTTCCAGTTTTTGATATAAGTGGCCAGGATTTGCACGCGAGCAGATTATATAAATAGGTCGGACATATACATAAAAAAAAATGGTATCATTTCAATATTTGGGTAAGTAGAAAAAGATGTGGGTTTCTGTAGCAGTGGCCTCATTTCAGTTACGATCTACTTAAAATAATATAGAGAGAATTGGAAAAGAAAGGACTAAGGTAGTTTGGTGCTCACGACGAGACACACACACACAGCAGGGCCCCATATCGACTATTTACAATGGCCAACGAATAAATTTCAATTGGAATTAAAATATATTATTCGTATTTTCTAAGCATTTTGGCAGAATACAGACAGAAAATGCTTAAGTGTAAAAAAGTGTGTTTTGGTTAAACAATAGGGTATTTGACAAAGAAATTGTTGAATCCGTCCGGCTTCACAATATTGGTCTTTTAAAGTATAATTATCGTATTTTTTCTTTTATCTCATAAACTTAAAATTAAGGTAAACGTGTGACGACACTTACCAGTACGCTTTTTACCTCCCTTACTTTTTGATATTTAATACGTAACTTTTTGAAAATCTTTCTGACGGACTGCACAGTTTTATATTAATAGGTTTAGTCAAATACCCTATTAGCACAACATATATTTTGCAATGAAACATTCAAAACTTATACTTATTTCAAAATTAAAAAAAGGGTATAAAATTACTACCATAGACAAAAGCCAGCTTTGTGCAAAAAGTCAAATATCCAAATAAAAAAAATAATCAGTCAACGTAGTTGTCTCTAGTCGTTTGACTACTTCCTCTGACAGTCCTTGTATTATATTGAACGAACAATAAACGCCGAAAAATGGCGAAAAGGATTGCGCAGAGCTCTGTGAACTGGGCCGCCCTCGCCGAGAGGGTCCCGGCCGAGCAGAAGGCCCAACTGGCGGCTTTCAAAATCAAGTCCGACACATACCTCCGAAGGTTAGTTTTGGTCGGTGGGTTACATAATTTTTTGATGGAACAATTTGGTTATGATAGATTATGTTTTTAGAGTTTTGGCTAACCCACCCGAGCCGCCCAAGATCAACTGGGCCATCTACAAGAATGCTGTGCCAGTGGCTGGTATGGTGGACAACTTCCAGAAGCAGTACGAGTCCTTGAAGGTGCCCTACCCCTCGGATACGCAGTCCGCGCAGGTTGATGCTCAATGGGCTGAGGTCAAGAAGGCCATCGAGGCCTTTGTCCAGGAGTCCAACTCTAACATTGCCAAGTAAGTTGTTTATTTTACTGTAATTCGTTTATGTGATAAACTGCAATATCAGTGGTGAGATTAGACCCTACTGGTTTAGTTATAATAGATCAGTTTTGTTTCAACCACCTGATTAAAATGATAAATATTTAATATAGATTAATCTTAATATGTAATTTGTCTGTGAATCTGTCTTAATTTATATTTGAGTGACAAATTGTTCTTAAAATTTATATCATGTATCAAATTCAATCTTTTACTCAATTCAATTGTTACTTTCCAGGTACCAGAAACAGATCAGCGAAGTCAAGGCCCTGCTGCCATACGACCAGATGACCATGGAGGACTACCGCGATGCCTTCCCTGAGAATGCACTTGACCCCATCAACAAGCCTACCTTCTGGCCCCACACTGAAGATGAGCAGCTGGGCTATGTTGACCCCGACAAGCCAGCGCATTCTGGTCACTAAATTAATACCACCTTTACACTGCTTCACAGTTATAACATCATCCTTAATCTGATGAATATGTGTTTTGAAGAAATGTCAAGGTTGTTAGGAAGTCACGATCATCATGTTCTATTTATGTAGGAATAAATGAAATTTACCAATAGTAGATGTGGTTTTCTTTCAATTTTCTCAATATTGATTGTCAAGCCTGTACTGTGTGCATGTGTGTAAAATGTGCTTTTAACCTTCTTGTTAAATAAGGTAACAAAAGTGCATATTATGATTAAATAACTGTTGCAAAATTAATACTATTAAAATTGATAATGGCTTTTATTAATCTTTAATTAGTTCCTAATTTCCATCTCCCCCAGATAAACTGTTTTAGATCAGCAGTTTCGTGCATCTTGCCTAACTAACGTACCTGGATAACACAAAGTCGCAATCTAGAATAGATTCTATCCATTTACTTTGTTGGACATACCCAGCCCTCCTCTCAGATTGTAGGTCTCATGCCATCTTTCAAGTGTTTTGGAGTGATTACGAGAATTTCACGTAGTATTTAGCTACTAGGATAATAATTACGAGGATATACTTTGCAGTAAAAGAAGAATAACATAGACAATATGATTAACGTTTATTTTTCAGAACAGACACATTTTTCATAGAACATCAAACTGTTACAAGATACGGGAATGTTACATAAAAACAAATAAGTGCAGGCTTCATTTTGGTGCTAGTTGCGGGCGAAAAATATTGAATATTCTACCTACTATTATGCTATTAACACACTTAGATTGGCGGGACAAATCTACTTGCATGCAGTTTACCTGAGATCAAACAAAACATTGATCATAACCTTCTATGACGATTGTAATAATACATTTAATTTGAATAAAAAGAACATGTATACACACACTATTAAGTATTCTTAAAATTTGAAAATAAAATTAAAACATTTAAATATAATTATTTCTCTATGATATTAATAAAGCATGGTCTCTATAGTTGTTATCGAACGTATACAAATCTGATGCTTTATAAAATACGATATGATAGTGTCTAACCTCACAGGAACGGTTTCCATACATCACTTCACCAAAACTTAAAACAATAAAATTATAACTATTATTTATTCCATTTAACTAGACTGGGAGTGAATCGAAGCTTGTCTCTTTGATTACACTCGGAGGGAACTTGGTGTTAAAATTTAGTAGCTAAATTGCTAGCTAACGGAGTCTTTGATTAACGATTTCTGCGACGCTTGCACTTGAGCTACGACGATATAACTATAATATATTTGAGTTAAAAAGTTCGCAGAATTCGTTAAACGAGTCTCCCACAACCTAATGCCTATTCCACATTAATTTCACATCATATCCAGTCAAGCTTATTCTAATAAAATTTACTTAGCGGCGAATTTATTTGCGGGCGGAGGAGGTGGTTGAGCATACATGTTGTAGTAGCTAGTAGGAGGGGGCGCACTGTAGGCCTGTCCCTGGCTGAAGTTGTTGTACCCGGGCGCGCCTCCCGCGCCCGCGCCCCCGAAGTCCGCCCCGCGGCCGCGCCCCCGCCCGCGGAACCCGCTGTCAGGCCGGAAACCGTCCCTGGATCCGTTGTCTCGGCCACCGTAGTTGGATCGAGTGTTGTAAGAGCTTTGGTTGTCGCCGTAATCATTGTTGGAGTCGTCCCATCTAGAACCTGTTTTGATATAGTACTGATATTATTTAATGACAAGTGTGCAACATCAAACAATGTCTTTTTTTAAGCGGCATTTTTTTGTTTGATTTAACTGTATCATGACTTTTAAGATGGTGTAAGCAACAGACAGTGAACATAAGCTTTGGATTTTGAATAGTTCTACAAGCAGGACAGAGCGGACACACAGTAGTACTAGAGTAACACACAATTAGTACTGACTCCTCTCTCCGCCGAAGCGGCCGCGGCCGCCGCGCGAGTCCCGCCCGCGCCCCCCGCGGCCGCGGTCGAAGCGCCCGCCCTGGTTGTCGTCGCGGTCGCGGTAGCGGTTGCGACCTGGAAATACAAATATAATATTTAAACTTAGTCACCTGAAAATTTTATAATGACAATTAGTGACTCGTGTCAGAAAGGATCAAGTTATAAAGTTCACTTACCATACTTTCCTTTGAATCCCATTCCACATTGAGCTAGTTCCATAAGCTTCGGGTTCACCACTTGATTCGCCTCTTGTAGGACACACATCAGATCCTTGGCCTGTTAACATAATAAAGAATTTAATTATTAAATACAATGAACATTCTTAGATATTTTGAATTGATAATGAGTCTAGGTTTCTAGATACATATGAAGTTGCTTACCTTAGCCGAGTTGTTAGGTGTGAAGAGCGTGTACGCGGTGCCGGTGTTGTGCGAGCGACCGGTGCGACCGATACGATGCACATAGTCCTCAGAGTTGTTCGGATAATCATAGTTTATCACAAACTTCACGTCCTCCACATCTGTGCCCAATCAACTAGGTTAAAATACATGTAAGTGCAGATAAACCCACATTTATTAAAGTATTGGACGTTATAAATACTATAGTTTGAGATGAGTATTCGTATTTATAAAATCCTTAAAATAACATGCTTAAAATTTGGAAAACAATAACGATATTCCTACAACAAAAAAAAACTAATAGCCAATCACTTAAAATAATTGAAAATTGTATGAATAACTCATTAGAAAAATATTGGATACACATTATTTTAATATTGGTGGTCTCAGAATAAATTTTCTCAAAAATAATTAGCATAAAATTATGTATAAGTTGATGTGTATCCAAAATTCGTTCAATAAGTATTCATAGAAACACTCAACTCAAACAGTTAGAACACAAACATATTATTTACCTTGTGGCGTGTCGTCCCGTCATCGGCCGGCGCTAAACTGGAAATAACTGTATTATGCCCATCAGTCCGGAGTGTGCAGGCCAAGAGTCGGTGTGCTGACTTACTAGCGCCCTCAACGCGCGCTGTCAGTTGCGTAGGGCAGGCCCTTTGGCTAGCGACTAAATCTCTCATGACAGATAACCAAGCATGTATTGCTCTAATATGGTCTTACTTTCCAATTTTTTAATTTAAAACCGATTGTGACGTTTTGCTGGGGCAAAACTGCAACCCCCCCAGAAATTTCGTGTTAAATGTAATTAGTTAATTTCCCCCGTAAGTATTAGAGGCAGCATGCTCATATTGACACAGTGTGCGCTGACAGAGTACTGTCATTAACATATTGTTACGATACGGTAACTAGGTATTGGTCAGGTCAGCAACACACCGATATTCTAGCCGTT
Organism: Trichoplusia ni; assembly: GCF_003590095.1. NCBI lineage: Eukaryota > Metazoa > Arthropoda > Insecta > Lepidoptera > Noctuidae > Trichoplusia > Trichoplusia ni. The sequence goes on from NC_039487.1 coordinate 11,752,814, forward strand.
AACACTGCACGCATGCGCCTCTGAAATGAAAAACAATCGAGAATAATGCCAAGTCAGTCATGGAAATTTATTTTATTTATTATCGGGCTAGGATTATGCCTGTGATAGATTTTTACACTTTACAGACAAACAAATTAATTTAAAAGTTTGTTATTCCGATTGTGATTTCAAGTTTTTTTTACCCGACTGCCAAAGAAGGAGGGTAATGTTTTTTCGTCCTAATCATGTAAATATCTACCAATGGCGTACAAGCAATAGTTATCGTGGCCCGAGAATATGAGGTATTACCGTACCATTGCTGTGCTTACAAATACTAGGTGGCCATGTTCCAATATTCACTTTTCACCACCTCACGTGCATGTATCTTAGTCCATTGTTATAATTAAAATTATTAAGTTCATAAGGTCCTGGCTTAGATCCTAGCATATTCAGCGATATTACCCCACATTAACATTACTTGTGCAGAAAATCCGTGAATACTGGAACCTATTTTTAGTTGTATCACTTAACTTTTAGTTTGATCACTTAGCAATGGCATCAACACCTCCTCTACGCCCCTGACATCTCTTAGACCTTTAGCACCCCGATGTTACAGTGCGAGACCCCACCTTCGTAAAAGTGATCGCAACTGTGTCATATAATCTTTTGTTTGATGCCCTCAACAGTCGGCGGGAATTATCACCACCATTTGAAATTAACTTGTTTGGTGGCATAAACATAAGATAGTAACCTCTGGGCAACTTACAGTGACAATATGTTTTCGGAGTATATCGAGTGTTTATCGTAGGCTGGTGGCGAGTGAACCTAATACCTATATGTCGGCATATTTCCTAGACTCGTGTCCCTACAGTCGGGTGTCCCTGCAGGAGTGCGTGTGAGTACTGACCGAGCCCCCTGGCGGCGACGTCTGTGGCGACGAGTATCCCGCCGGTGGACATGCGGAACTGGTTGAGCACGTAGTCCCGGTCCTGCTGGTTCTTGTCGCCGTGGATGGCCAGCGCGCGCCAGCCCGCACGGTTTATTGATTTCGTGATCTCGTCCACCTTCACGAGATTATATGTTTTGGTAAACGGAATATATATATATATATATATATTTTTACTCCATAACAGAGGTTTTGATAAATAAAGATAATGCTAACACTAATAAACTCTGCTAAGAGTCAACCACAACTTAAATACTTGACACGAATCGAATTGCAAGAAAATTCGATTAAAAATTCATATTCAAATGTTCCAGTTTCGCCTATGTATACAAAAATATTTTGCAACAAAATGCACAATCTTACCCGACGCTTAGTCTCTGCGAATATAATAGTCTTGGTTTCTTCCTCTGATGATATTTCAGTGAGCAGTGTGATGAGCTTGTCATTCTTCTCCCACTCCTCGCACACGTCCACGATCTGCAGGATGTTGTGGTTCGCAGACAGGCTGAGGGAACCGATGTTGATCTGGATGTAGTCGTGGAGGAACTCCTCGGCAAGGTTTTGTACTTCTTTAGGCCAGGTAGCTGACCACATGAGAACCTATGAGATTTGACATATTAAGTAGGTGAAAACCTTCAATAAAGAACTTCAAAATGTAGAAAATCTTTACTATTATGTAACTTACTTGTCTGTCTGGTCTAATCTGCTCGATAATCTTGCGGATCTGAGGCTCGAAGCCCATGTCCAGCATTCTATCCGCCTCGTCGAGGACTAAGTACGTGCAACGGCGTAGGTTGGTCGTATCTATTTGAAAATAGTAACGTGATAGCAATTGGTCCATACTATTGGTCCGAAATTTAAGTAAAAGAACGAACCAAACACAAATCGTCCTCAGAAATAGTAGATGGCCATGCAGAATATACATTAAGAACAGACAGCTTGGAAATGAGTCTTACCTTTTTCTAAGAAATCAATCAGTCTTCCTGGTGTAGCTATCACAATCTCCACGCCTCGCTCCAGGCACCTGCCCTGCGGCCCTTTCGGGGCGCCACCGAAAATGCAAGTGTTACGGACCTGAACACTTTGACCAAAGTCATTGGCAACCTGAAAATTATACCGTCTTGTAATAATTACATAGCACTGTTGGGTTTTATGAAATAAATTATAGTTTAAAAACAAAATAGTAATGTATGTAAGAGTGGATTCTTTTTGTCTAAATACATGTTTTGATCGAAAGATCATGAAACGAAGTACCGCAAGATGGTTTTTAAGTGTATTTGATTTTAAATGACAGTCAAAAACAATGCTATAAAAATGGATTTGACAACTGCAAAACGTATATTTTAAAGTCTGTTTCTCTTGATTCTTTTCCTGATAGCAGTGTTAACTTATTTTTCGGTAAGAACAGTCTAATCATTCATTTCTATTTCAAGATCCCTACTAATATTACAAATGCGAAAGTAACTCTGTCTGTTACGCTTTCACGTCTAAACCACTGAACCGATTTTAATGAAATTTGGTACAGAGAATAGAGTTGACCTTGAGAAAGAACATAGGATAGTTTTTATCCCGGACTTTTGAAGAGTTCTCTTAGAAACGCGATATAACCGACATCTACGCGGGCGAAGCCACGGGCGAAAAACTAGTTATTTCTATATGATCAAGTAGCCTTCATTTGACTTCACATTGACCTATCCTAAGTACAATATGTCTACAAGTTGGTCATAATCTATGGATTAACTGAAACACCTTAATAAATAACTAAATTCAGACATAACCTAATCCACTCTTACATACTTAGAAAGGTAAAATACAAACAAAAAGTTAAAGCATTACATTACCAAAATAAAAAATAGTTTAAATTGAAAAATGTATGACATTTCCAAAATATAATAGCCATAAGATAGGAATACAGGTTCTCTAGTTGTATGGGATTGTTACAGTGAAAAATAAAATAAAATTAATGACAAACTACTTATATTCCTAGCTGGAAGTCCATATAGATCCATATTGAATCTAAAAGTAATGTGCTCATACTTAACAAGTATTTAATCGTGTCCTGGAGGTATTAGAATATGTTCTATATTTTGGGACTTTCAATAACCCAAAAATAATAATAATTGCTAACACTTCTAGGACAACAAAATAAAATTGAACTATTAGCTGACATTCTGACTGTTTTAAGTTATAGGTGAGATTTGAACTCAACCCTTGTTCAAACAAAATAAATATAATGAAATGGACTAAACTGCCTCTTTCAATGAAAGCTACTAAGTGAGAAAAGCATTCCACAGGTAAGCTGCAAGGTCCAAAAGAAAAAACTAAAAAAATAACAAAATACATGTGCCCAAAACTAAAACTAAGGTTACGTTCAGAAACCTCACCTAGTAAAGGAAAATTTAGAATTTGGGATCAATAATATACAAGGTCGAAACATCATATTTTTTAGGTTTTCGAACATAGCCTGCCTGCATTAAGCTAGGTTCTACAAATGAAATGTAATTGGATAAATTTACTATTTCCATCTCGCTCGGATTGTCCGTCATCTCCGCAGCGATTCCATTCATTGAGATCAACGCCTGGAGTAGCACAATGAAAAACAAATACTCATCTTATATCTTGCAATTATTACAATTATTTAATAAGAGACAGTGTCTTTATGTTTCTTCCACAAAGAAACATCAGGCAGTCATGTCAGTCCAATAGCATGTCTAATTGTTTTATAACTTTTCTTAGAAAAAACTAATAAGATAAGAAATGTAATAACCTGTTGAATCTGTTGAGCAAGCTCTCGGGTTGGAGCCAGTACTAATACTATAGGTCCTTCATCTCTCAATAGTCTTGGCTGATTGATGATGTGGACAATGGCAGGCAGAATATATGCTAAGGTTTTGCCTGAACCAGTCTGAGCAATTCCAACCAAATCCCGCCCTGAAAGAGCTATTGGCCATCCTTGAGCTTGAATGGGAGTTGGGTGTGGAAATCCCTGTTTTAAAATTTCTTTCATGGCGTAATCTGGGAAGCCCCCCTCCTCGAAGTACATGCTAGGCGCTGGAACATCACGACCCTTCACAGTGATTTGGTTCTGACTGCGGTAGGCTTCTATTTCAGCTTGACTGCGTGATTGGACGTTTGGGTGCGGAACATAGAAGTTTTTCTGGAAAGGAGTGAGTGTGATAGTGTCCCAGCGGATTTTCCTAAGGTTGCCACCAGGCTGGTCATTTTTGAAGTTGGAGCGGAAATCGTCTCGCCCTCCGCGTCCGCCAAAGCCACGACCGCCATCCCGGCCTCCCCGGCCGCCATCTCGGCCGCCGCGGCCCCCAAACCGGCTGCTACCTCTTTCTTGCGACCTGTCACTGGAGCGTCCTCCACGCGAGCCTCCCCTGCCTCCGCGGCCTCCACGGCTACCTCCACGGCCGCCACCGCGACCTCCACGTCTATCGTCGTACCTAATTTACAAACATAATATTATGATATCACTGAATAGAGCGAGATCAATTTGTACAAAATTGCCAACTTACATATTTTTTCTTTGAAACTAAAGTAACAGAATAAACACAAATAAATACTAAACTGAACAATGTAAGAATCTTATGGGTAAGTTTATTACGCTTTCTAACTATTTTTGTATCAGAAAATAGATATATATCTTTACAAACATCAGCTTGATTGACTTTTACAATTGCCAACAGACCGCCATATTGGTTTGTGTTAAGTTTATCCATAGAGATGCAGATTGCAGCGTAGGTTCATAGAGAAGATTATTATAGACGTAGTGAGCGGGATTTCTAGAATTTCCGGCCTTTTTATAAACATAACAATATTTTTAGGTGAGCTCTTAAGATGACGCTATAATAACATTCCACGAAATTTACACGTTTGTTCTAAATCTGTTAGTCAAGCCATTATAATAAAATGTTGTTAAACTCAGACTAGCATAATAAGCATAAAACGCAAAAATGGATATACTATAAGCTTGTGTTTTAAAATAAATAATAATATGTATATTTAAAAGGAGACTTCCTTTTAAAAACCCTCATCATCTACTTCTTGCAACTGTTTCCATGCATATGCTGATTTATTGATTATACAGCTCGACATATTCGAATATTTAGTAGGGGAACCTGTAGATATTTCTTAGTTTTTTTTATTATAGTTTAGTTGCAACATGGACGCATCAATACCCGTATTCGAAAAGCCACATAGACGTCTCACCGTATTAGATTGGACAAGAAATATTCAAACACTGCAAAATGAAGCCAGGCTGCGGCGCTTTGAGTCTTACGAATTAAGACAGAGAGCCAACCAGTTACGAAATGAAACTTCAGTTACCACGAGATGGGACACTTACGTAAATAACGAGTTACTGAGAGATAGGTAAGATCAACCGGATAAAACCTCTTTAATAAATTTATTCTGACGTTACATAATAATTCATTCTTAATTGAATAGGATTTTCGACGTTCACGCATGGAGGGAAAAGCAAAGGTATACTAGAGAGTGTGTGAGAGATGAAATAAGAGCGTTGAAAGAAGAGAAACATGCCACTGAATTGCATTTAGAGTCGTTACAAGTCCCATTCATGGTGATATCACAGTGCCTCTCGAACAGAGATCAGAGAGTGCCTCCAGAACTAACCAGGGACCAACTTGGGGAAGAACTAAATAAGGTAAGTACCCACGTGTTTGCTTAAACTAATACTAACTGTTTTCTAAAAATTATCGTGTAGTCACTAACAAAGGTGGCTTAACACAATCTAATATACAAAGTGTCAGCATTTTTCACCAGGTTCATGAGACTTCTGCTTCTGAGAAGGATAAATTGTAGGTCACCGATAGATCAAGACGACGAACCCGTGTCTTTTGCATAATTTCATCCCCATGTTTTTACAAACTTACAGACGAAATATTGGATTTCTAGGAACTCCACATCACAGAAAACAGCAAGCGCGTGTTAACAGACGTATGCCACATGGGATGGGAGAAAATAAAGGAACTCACGAACGTCATGTGCCGTCTTGAACGTGAGATCAAGAATAAGGATGAGACCCTAGATCTGGAGTATCACGTCAAAGACCTCAATAGAGATAGTACCAATATCAGCTTCAAGCTTGATCCTACCAGGGTTCCAACGGAGTAAGTTCAATGACATTGACAACTTTGTCCCTTAACCCTCTTTTGAGTTTTTCTACTCGTCAGTTATAAGTGCCTACTCTATATCAAACATCAATACATTCCGTTGTAATGTTTAAAAAGCACCCGTTTCGAAAACCATTTTGAGATAAGCGTATAGCCAGGAGGCGTAGGTTCAAGTCCTATCTGAAGTTTTAATATTTTCATTGGACATATTATTTAATTGTAGGTAATAGGTATACCTACATGTTTCCGTCTTTTCAATTTTAGTGAACTTTGTTTAAAAAGTTTAATGCATGTACTACACATTATTCCCAGGTCAATGACAGAAGAGAGTTACGCACACTGTATAGAAAACACAATCAAAATAGCTGAGCAGCTCATGTCAGAATCTAAGACCCTTCGAGCGACAATGTTTAAGAGCAGAGAGCAGGCAAGGAACCAGATGCATGCGCAGAGCCAGCAGGTTGAACTGATCATGCGGAGACGGGTCTATGACATCCAGAGGGCTAGAAACGAAATGGAGTGGCAGAAACATAAGGTGATGGTATTTGGTTTAACAATTCAAATTCTGTTTCTTCAAATTAGAACTTTTTAGACATTCAAGAATCACATAGACATGTATCGCTCACCCTTCAGGGCTTTCTAAATGCCCAGCTGTGAAGAAATAATATAGAAATGTTGAACTTCCTACCTACTGAGTATTGTTTTGATGCCTTGACTATGGTTCCTTCCGGATTCGTAAATAGTTTAACTTTTGAATCATACTTAAATTTTCTCCAACTTATCCATATCTTGTGTTTCACCCTTTCAATAGTTTCTCCATGTGATACCTATTTCAGTTAGAGCAAAATTTGCAACGGGTAGACAGAGAGATTGAGTCACTACGAGCGGCAGTCGCAGATAAGATAAACCCGACCAAGTTGGTTGAGACACGACTGGAAACCAGGACTAGGAGACCAGTTCTCGAAAGAGTTCAGGTAATAAACTTTTTGCGATTCTTTTTAAGCTCATGGTGGCAAAATAAGTCTTTGTCAGTTTTATGGGCCTGTCTCAACTAAATAACAAAAGGCAGGTTCTTTTATCATCCCTTTATTTTTTAATCTTTTATTGTGTAGGACAAACCAATGCGAGGCCTTATCGAAGAATTTGAGAGAGTCCACTTGAGTCACAATATGCTGGAAAAGAAACTTGAAGAGGCACTGTAAGTATTATTCTTTTTAGTAACATCATGTAAACCATGCTCATTCGGTAACAACCGCCAAATTGTACATTTCCTATTAGTCAACGTGCGATTCCAAATTGGGTGAAGATTAAGTTGTTTGCTGAAGTTGATCCGATCATAATATCCTCTCTATCCACAGCACGACGTACCATGGTATGTACAACCATCATCAAAGAGTGACCAAGGATCTCCAGTACAAGAATCAGGCATTGGAAACAGACAGACGGCTTATAGAGATCAGGAAGCCATTACATGCGCCTGACGAAACAGAGTTCAAAAGAAACGTTGGATATTGCCATATGAGTGATGAATTGGTCCCGGAATAATTGGAGGAGTATGTCAGTAAGATTAGCACTATTTCTGATAATGTTGGCAACATTATTATTGATAATGTAGGAATATGTTGCGTTGCTGCAGCGCTGGTGTCGCGATCAATGCTGCAGGTGTAGGATCACTTATGGGAGGTTCAGTATAAGTGTAACATTATTTTTATGGTGTTTCGTTTTCATAGTCTATTGATGTAACTTACACATTACCATTCCACTGCACGGATAGTTGAGTGGTTAACATAACTTAAGATTACCACGCCAAATCCACTATGAGAGACGTGACGCAGGTTCGATCCCCGCGTGGAACAGTTTGCGTGATCCCCGAATGCTTGTCCTGAGTCTGAGTGTCGTTGTGAATGTGATTTGAATTTTTGTGAAACTCCTCGCGACACGCAAGTGCGGGAGTAGTTTCTTTTCTTTTCATAACATAAGCTACGCATAAACGAAGGCAGACAGAGCTCTCGCTAACTTGTTTTGAATGAAACTGCTAACTGATGTAATAATTGGTCAAACGAGGTTTAAATAAACAGAGCGAGCCTTAACAAACATGAATTAAAAAGACAAATGGGAAGTTACAAGCTGCTCACAGTGATCACATTAACTAATAATATGTATAGACACCAAAGCCTCAGAAATAGAATTCAAGGTATACCTTTCGGCTACGGAACCCTAAAAATTAAAAACGGTTATATCATAGGAACATTACACGTGCTTACTTAAGGCCAAGTCAACGGCCTGTTCCAATGAACAATAGCTTATATTGTAGGTAAGTCATTTATCATATTTTACTTACCAACGTTGTTAGCGTATAAGATGTATAATTTAAATATAAGACTGTCACCATCAGCGGTCGTGTTCAATAAATAAAAGACAATTTTAATATTTATTCATGTAATAACATAACAAGCACTGTGCTGAATTATTATAACTATTTAAAATTATTACATATAATATGTCATGAAAATTGTGACAACCTTGGTATATAAATGCATTTGATGTAAAAATACACATTAAATAATAACTCTGCTAAACTGTTTCTATATTTTACCTACTCGTAATAATATAATACTTGCAGTACACTGGAATGTGTTTAAGCGAAACCTTTTTACATCAAATGAGATTCAAGGCACTATGTGAAGGTTACATTGCGTGTTATTTTGCGTTTAGATAAAAAAAAACACAGTATCTTTATGGTCAGTAGATATTGTTTACGGTTCTTGCATTCTTCGGATTACAATGCGATTGGACATGAGTACACTCAGCTTGGCAATAATGATTAATGAGAGTATCGCCAATAAAATGACGAATTGGTCAAGGTAATTCATTATTCACGCACGAAACGTTTGACTTCAGTAATATCCTTACTAAAAATAAAGTTTTGTTTTGTAATAAGCCCTTTTACACAAATATCAAACTTGAATCGAAATAGTTGATGCAATGAGAAGCCATCTTGATTTTTTGTAAAATGGAATGATTCATGATTTTATACCGAAGATTATATTCCTATGTATGTTCAATAATTAACTAATCAATAAATTCTAAAAACAATATTCGATCTTAATTAATTACCCGTAAATTAACACGCAATAGTAACTTTATGTAATACACATTTGTTATAAAAATACATAATATTCAAATAAATAACTTAAGTATAATGAAGTAGACATTGAATAATAATAACTAATGTACTTGTAGCCACGGAATGTAGCAAAATATAACACGATGAAAAATGAGGTTTTATTTTAATACTTATTGAATATGTTTAATAGTGTACAATATATTTTCTGACTGCATTTAAAAAATAACGAAACGATACAACTCGCTTCTAGGGATAATGACTGGGTATAAAAAGAAAAAATCTCATTAGTCCCTCAGTTAGATAATTGAACAGTATGAGACACGTATTTTTCCTCTTTAAGAAAACCTAGAATTGACAAAGATTAACTGCTTTAAAGTTTAGGAGAGGGGGCTTGTGACGTAACGATATGGTGAAATTTATACTCAATCGTGACGTCACGCGTAAGTTTCATTCACTGTAATTGGGTCAATTTATGTTTGCGGGACAAATTAAAAAATACGTATCAATTATTCTACAAAAAACTACAAGACGGACACTGCAAAAAAGAATTGTCATCATCCCTATTGTATTCGTTTATTGGCAGAATATAGTACACTATTGAACAATGTAACGTTCTCTTAAAATACTTCATGTGCACATAACGTAATTCGACCGCCTTAGAGTACTTTCTCAAGATATATCGCACACACGATATGTACTTAGATATTTGTCTGTAACTATACTATTTGTTATTAAGTATAAGTATTTCAGCGGCTTGTATTCTAATACCCGATACTACACAACTTAGGGCTAGCGCTCATTGGAGACCATAACTGTTCTGCCTTGCTTCTACAAAATACATATTTGACACTAACACTTGTAACAAATGCGCCATACAAAAGTATTTGATAATCACTTGATAAAAATGGTGAAGGGAAAACCACTGCTATGTTTAGGTCACGCACAAACTAGGATGTACATCAACCATGTGCGATGCAAATGCGACGCTCACAGCTACATTGTTGTACATAAGAATCTGTCTTTGAACTTAAGGCACGGCGACAAGTAAAACAATTGTTATGTCTTCAATGAGCGTTCGCTCTTACAGTAAGTATGCTTAGTACCAAGGTACTTAGACAAAGAAAAACAATCGATTAAATAATTAATCAATTGTTTATGTAAGCAGTATATTGCATTTACGAGATAACAATAATTTGGCATTGTTTATTCATAATAACAGTAACGACAAAAATAAATGCATCTTACCGTCACCAAAACGTCGACAAATTTAAGTAACTTTATCGATAATACACTAGCACTGGTCAGTGTTTAAATGCTTGAAAAATAAACAGAAAATAAAATAATCTCAGGTAGACAACAAAAAATTGTACTTCCCGCCATTAGACCATAGACTATAAATATAACGCAAAGGTACGTATCTATACAGCCTGTAGTTCTGGTTTCGGACCTACCTTCTCGTAAGCCTCATCTAATAAAGAGCAGATTAAGCTTATAGTGTCGTCTGTTAGTTTCGTGCTACAAGCTAGACGTATGGAAGGTTCCGGACAGTTTATTTCGACATCACGTAAGTAAGCCGCGACTGTCATGGCGACGCCCTTTTCCATACAATAGTTGGTTATGTTGCGGAGGTAGGTGTGTTTCAGTCTGTCAGTCAGGTCGTCCTTCTTGAGGTAAACGTGTTTGATTGGCGAGATATCGTCGCCGCGGAACGTGAAATACTTCAGTTGAGATAGTGATCTGAAAATGAATGAAAACGATTAGAAAAGATCTTGTAGGCTCGTTTACTATTTGATGTAGGCGCTGTTCCCACTTTTCAGTTACTTATAGGTCTGGTCTCTACCACATATACCGAATACTTACTACCATTGCATTGAGTACATAATGCCGTAATATAATAGACTGTAAGTGAGACCTGGGTTCCGATTCTGCTATTTACAATGGCCGATGAATGAATGGCAATTGAATTAAATTTGAAATTATTCCTATTCTCCTAAGCATAATGCCAATACAATAATTGAAACTTACTTGTATTGACCTTGACTTTCCACACCGAATTTCCAATTATTGTGTAGAAAAATGCTTAAGATAAAACGAAAATTGTAATTTTAAGCCAAATTTCATTAATTCATCGGCCATTTTAAATAGCAGAATTGGGGCCCTGGGTTACGATTCTGCTATTTACAATGTAAGATGAATGAATGGGAATTAGATTAAATTTGAAACGATTCCTATTCTCTTAAGCATTTTGCCAACAGAATAATTAGAAATAGCAGAATACAAGTTATACTGGGTTTAATTAAAATATTAGGTTAGATTATTATTACGCTATCGGCATTTTAAAGCAAATCATGAATGCCTACAATAGGTAGGTACTCGTAATAATCATTGTGTATTATATATTTACGCTTATCATTAAAATAAATATTGGCACGCAGTCAACCGCTTTATTAATTTTAAAAACTATATACTAATTGTTCAAGAACTTGACATTCGTTACCAAGTTCAATTAATTTAATTTTAATTATTAATTTTAGGGCCGAGTTTTCAATCGCCAGATAACTTTTATTCAACGAATATGTTTCACGTTTTGACAGCTTTTGTATATATATGTCAAACGGCCATATTTATTCCTCAAATAAAAGTTATCTGACGATTGTAAAATCGGGCCTTAATCGTATAAAATAACTAAGAAACCTTTTCATAAACTATTAGTAGATAAGGCATTTCTTTCGAAATGCACTGTTATCTAAGTAACGATTAAAACGGTTGAACAAGGTTGAGTCATATTTCCTCCATTTTATCGCTAGCTATAAATATTTTCTATAACTAAGTATTTCTTATCGTATGACTGTATAGAATGATCAGGTTATCAGTTAAGGCTTATTTACGCATTATGAGAATAATCGGATTTGAGTAAATACATTGCCAGTAATATACTACACTCGTACGATATTTCTCGCATCGTCTAAAAGTGCCTTTAGGCGGGGAACTATCGAATAAATTAATGAATCATGACGGCATTACATAGTCTATCTTTATCAGTTAGGTATCAACACAGATCACATGACATCTGTTTAATCATAATTATCTTTGGCAAAAACATACATTTATAAATTTTAACTAACTAACGTATAAAATTGCCATTAACCATTATCGTAGGTAGGTAACTGGAAAAATCTCAGATGGAGACGCAGAATGGAGTTCTTGACCTTTTTGAAATATTGTCAAATTGACCATGAAGTGATAGGGAATAGTTTACTGATGCGACTTAATTGAATTTAGATTGTGTGTTGGAACAACTTTCAATGCTCGCAATAACTTCAGTCAAAAGGACATACTTATTGCCCGTTTTGTCACTTAAAAGACAATATTTAACTGATTATGTTTTGCGTTAAAAATTCAAGTAGAAGGATTATTTCAAATAAAACTCTCTCAAACTTAGTAGTATGATTAACAACCAACTAATTTAGACGAATAAAATCATAGTAGTAACATTAGAAACTTACTTGGAGAGTTTCTTAGAGTTTTCGTTGAGTTCTTCAATGATGTTCGGTATAGATTCTATGATGTCTAGGGCTGAGATGGCTGCCTGGGTCAGCATAGGCGGTAACGACGCACTAAAGCAATATCCTGAAATAACCATTGTTATGAGTTCATTTAGTTCTTATTCCTAGCTAATTTATATTAGGTGGTTGATAAGAAAGTGCGATTACACTGAATAGGCATAGCTAATACGTGACTCTAATTGAGGTTTATGGGCTCGTTTAAAGCATATTAACTATAGAAACTTTTATCGAAAATAAATGATTAATTGGCGTGAATTATATTTAAAAGCATCAGAATACAGACATTATATAAGTATGTATATTACAAAAACTATTAATGCAAAACTTACAATAATTTACAGAAATTTATCGTTTAACATATTGTTATTAAATATTGCATCTTTAACATCATTATTACTTAATGAATACTTGTCGGCGTCAAATGCGGCTGACGTCAACCAGCGGGTTAGGTTTAGTCAGTAAGGGTCTGACACTACCCGTGCCCTGCCCCGAAGGAGTGGGTGTCCATGAGGATACCCCCGCCCTCCAAAAAAGGTACATAGTTACATACCTAGTCCAGACAGTCTCTGGTGTTCGACGATGAAGTGCGTGCCGGCGCAGAAGCCGCCGACCGTCGCGAACGAGTGCTCCAGCGAGCCCACGATGAGATCGATCTCGTCACGAGGAATGTCTAGATATTCTGTTATACCTCGCCCGTGTTTACCTAGCACCTGGGAAATAAAAATATTTATTAGGTAAAAAAAATACTAGATTTTGCAAACTACCAGAATCATAGCAGCTTTTGTAAGGATGGGTCATTGTTACCATCCGATATGTTACGCGATGTAGAAAACTGCCAAAACCGCTACGAAATTGGTGTTAACAATGTTTTTAGTCGATTTACAAAGTTGTAAACAGTTTGGTATCACAAACAGAATGTTAATTTTTTTCATTTTGATTTGTTAACAAATGTTCTGACAGCTTTCACGGAATTTTATGACCATGTCAATTGGGGATGACTCTTTATTATATCCATCTATTGCAGGTTTGCTGCTTATATTTGATAAAAAAATGCAGCATTCTTTTACATCTTGCCTGCTATGTTCAAATTTTTACTATTTTGTGATTACACACACTGTAAAACACATATCCTCAAAGTAGAAAACATACTTAATAATATTTAATTTCGATATGTGTTTATAGACTGTCTAATTGTAATCGAATCTGTTTACATCTATCTTCAATGTACTGATAGTGCACTTACGAAATTGACCTAGATTTGGTTCAAGTTTATTGGGTGCGCGTTAATTGATCATTCGGGCGTTACAATTGTTACGAATTGTAAAATGTAAGTTCATCATACAAAATACATGAATTTCTTTCTGTATAGAGTTGCTTATTAATTCTCTCGCTACAACCCGTGACGCTTTTCCCAAGCCTTTTCCCAACTATGATGGAGTCGGCTTCCAGCCTAACCTGATTCAGTTAAGTACGTTAAGTACCAGTGTGACGCTTTCCTAATAAATTATGGTTATGGAATATTTTGAGCCAAAAGAAAGGTTTAAAACTGACTTTTACGCAGGCGGAGCCGCGGCTAATAATATAGTTCACAAAATGTTTCTTAAATTACAAGTAGTGTGAATTTCTAAATATACTTTATCGCTAAACCAGTTACATACGTCGTCGGAAATACATATGTAAATGATTATAAAAATTCAAATTGTGTGCATAAATTAGTTCCTTACATTGTTTCTGTTCAGTAAATGTTATCAGTGCTGTACATCATTGCCTTATCTAACAATCATAATTATAATTGCTCTTGCATATAATTTATTATAGCAAAATCTTTTCATTGTAAAAAACATTAAACCTCCATGGTTTTTACATATTAATTTTTTAAGTTTATTTTACAAATAAATTCACATTTCTCAAAGTTTTCTTTAAAAGTAAGGACTTTTCATTTCAAATTAGACTAGAATGTAATATAAATAAAGCCTACTGCTGATATGAACATAAAATCGCATACTGCATACTGAAGATGAAATAATAGTCTAAAAGTATTAGTAAAAATAAAAATGCTTACACCAATAGTTAAGCTCTCATCCAGAATGATCCTCAGTTTGTACTTCCTTGCAAGTTGTACCAGTCTCTTCAATGGGCACATCTCTCCTGTATTAAAATATATAGCCTCAGCAATAAGGAAAGCCCGTCTCCTCGAATTCAACTCATTCTTTCTTTTTGCTTCAGCCAACATTTCTTCAAGATGGTCTGCATTATTGTGTTTGAAGTAACGAACGGTACTGCGGGATGCATCAATGCCTTTCTGGATTGCAAACCATACACATTCATCACTGAAATATTGAAGTATTTTAGTATAGGTCTAAATTGGTGATCATGACTTGTGTCATTTGGGTTTGAATCTTTAATAATGTTGTTATGGTGACAGAAACAGATTCAGCTAAAAAAAGTTGGCAGTCAAATTGTCTATTAAATGGATCTGTTTTTTTTTTATAAGTAGGTCTGTTCTTGTTTATCATCAATGTGAGAAAAAATCTAAATGCAATTTATTAACATTTCATTTCAATATTAATAACACTTCTGTAATATTATACGCAAAGATTACTGTGAATTGAACAGTGTACATTCAATACAATTTACGTACAAATTACAAAGACATAACATAACCATGGACAGAGACATTTCAACTATATCAAGCAAACTATTCAGTGTACAGTGAGCTCACATGCATCATAACTAAAAAGCAGTCATAAAGTATTTCCATTCCAATTACCTCATGCCAATAAATAGATCAAGGAGGAAAACTAGTGAAATACTCACGCAAATATAATATCCCTCTTCTTAGCATAGGATGGGATGGCACTGGCCACTGTGGAGAACCCATAAGAGTACACACAGGTTTCCTCAACTTCCAGGAAGTTCGCCAGTCGCTCTTCCAACTCTAAATGTACGTCTATCGTACCGTAGAACCCTCGCGGACCACAGGATCCCACGCCATATTTCTCAAGCGACTTCAGTGCATCCTCTGTGATAGATTCCTCTTTGTGCAGGCAAAGGAAACTCGACGCGCCAACATTAAGAACATTATCATCTATTTTACCCATCAAAGGAGGCTCTTCAACAGTCACATCGTGCTCCACAATAGGTACAGGCTTCCAGTTTATAGCTTTGCCATTGCACAGAGGATCATACGTTTTCGTCTTCCTTTTAGACCAGAAGAAGTACATTGAGATTGCTACCACTTGCAGGGCCATTATTAACGTCCACCAGCCCGCCTGTAAACCGATACACCTACGTTAAACAGTTCCCTTGAACGACTAATAAAATTATTAATTAAAGAAAAATCCTTACCATGTCGTAAATATCTATCATTATCATCTTGTATAAGCCAATGCAATAGGGTGAAGAATGATACGCTTTACTTTGTATTGTACTTATTTTATATTCTTAGAAATATATAAAAAATGAACTTGAGACAACTCTCTCCCATTTAGCACCGGTCACAGACTGAAAAAAAAACTGGTAATTCATTGACATTGACTTTGACAACTAGGGCTAGCAAAACGTACTAAATGCTAAGTGCATAGTCGATTTATCAAAGAATTTTCTTATTACACACTTAGTAAATAAAATCTATTCTTATTAGTTTCCGAACGTAATGCCAGTGTAGTAGTCCACACGAGTCCACTCTAGTGACACTAGACAGATGATTGTCATTGTCATGTTTTGAAAAGTATTCACACCTCATCTTCTCGTCGTGTTATTTAAATAAACAAATTAGATTTTAGGCTACAGTTTACAAACAATAATTATCAAAATGAATTTTGGCGGCACGTTGAGAATAAACAAATTTGCGTGTTTCACTTTAGGTTTTATATTATTTTTAATAATATATTGGAAAGCTGGAAGCTCTAGTGCTCCTATGGAAAAGAGTGATCTAATTAACTTGAAAAGCTTGTTAAAAGCGGCTATCCAAGCCTCAGAGTTTGGCGGACAGAAGGTTATGGATGGAAAGAATCACGCTTTAAATATAAAAAGCAAAGGTAAAACTAAGGAGGGTGCAAATGATCCAGTCACGGATGCGGATTATGCATCGCATTGCGCAATGTACTATGGGCTCAAAAACACGTTTCCAAAATTGAATGTGATTTCTGAAGAGCATTCGAAGAGCGATCCAAGTTGCGAAAGTCAACCTCCCATTGATGTGGACAAAGTTGTGGATGGAAATATAATAGTGGACTACATGAATGATGAGCTTGTGTATGTTAAAGATGTCACAGTTTGGATCGACCCGCTGGACGCGACACAGGAGTACACAGGTAAATAATTATGTCAAATATTTGTTGAAAAACAAGGAGTACAGTTTCTGTTATAAAATTTAAGTTTTAATTGGTTCAAATTGAGAATATTTTTAATGCTGAGATTCATGTCTTGATCTGAATTATATTTGAAAAAGTCTATAATTCTCACTTAAAATAAATGTGGGATCTGTATAAAGGAAGCAAATCTATAATGTGTGAAGCCATTTTCCAGTGTTTTATAGCCTGGTAGGCTGATAAGGTGCTATAAAAATGTGTAAAGCTTTTATTACACCACTGTTTGTTATGTTATCACTAGAACTAATTCATTAGTGAAAAAATAAAAGCCAAACTGATAAAGTTAACAAGTTGTTTAGGCTAAAATTGTGATTCTTAATAATATTTTAGATGAATTTGAGATAAGATAAAAGCAGGAAAAAAATCTTACTTACCTTCGATCAGAAAAATGTTCTTATAACTAATATTATGGCAAAAATTATTTTTGCTTATGAGGTTTATTCACTGGATCATGCCAATGTGGGCAAATGTTTTCTTTAATACTTTCTATACACATTTTTTATCATCAGAATCAAAGTCTTGTAGTACCTATATTCTATATTGTCCTGCCACAGCTGCATCATCTTATATTGAAAACTTTATTTTTATTATATCACTTTATTATTATTTACAGAGGGACTGTACCAATATGTGACAACAATGGTCTGTGTGGCCATCCGAGGAGTGCCTATAATAGGAGTCATTCACTACCCATTCCTGCCAAAGACCTACTGGGGCTGGTACACCAAGAAACCTTCAGCTAACATACCTGGTGTGCCCTATGTAAGTACAGGAATACTAGAATATTACTTTCATTTTAAAAATACATTGCCTTTTAAATCTTGAATTGTAGTTGTTTTTATAGTGACCAATTATGTTGACTGCTAATCGCGAATATCCATACTTACATAGTTATACTCCGTGGTCGAGTGGCGGTTTCAAGGTGTCGCTAGCTCTGAGGTCCCGGGTTCGATCCCCAGTCGGGTCAATGTAAAAATTAACATTTCTACATTGTCTCGGGTCTGGGTGTTTGTGGTACCTTCGTTGTATCTGAATTCCATAACACAAGTGCTTCAGCAACTTACTTTGGGTTCAGAACAATGTATGTGATGTTGTCCGCATTTATTTATTTATGAACACTACTCCAACATTTTTAATCGTAAGAATGCAGGTTGCAATTACAGTAAAATGACTCCTGCATAATCCATTATAAATCTTCTTTCACGTTGGTTCAACATTCAAAATACCTAGAATCAAAACAAGTAAGGATTACACAAATGCTTCTCCTATGAGGATTGAACCGCGACGCCTCTACCGCAATAACCGTGCAGAATGCTGTGTAAATGTATCTAAGTTGTCATGTGATTAGTATTGAAATGAAACTACTTTTACGGATTTTATCGCGGTTTAATTTTAGATTTTAGTTCCCGACGTTTCGAAACCTTTGCAGGTATCATGGTCACGGGCAGACTGAGATGGCGTTCGTCTTGACAGAAGATGTTGCTCGTTCTACCTTCATATTTTAATTAATTATTTGTGGTCCGACCTACGCAGTATGAGCTCACTGTGTCTTGATGTCTTGCAGCGCTGCTCTTGGGTTTGGCCTTGAGTTTATTTATTATTCGTCAAACCAAACGAAGCATAGGGACCCGCGTTAAAGAACACATAGCTGACGTCAAACATCACCGCTCAACGAAGTCTGCAGTCGCCGAACATGCTGAAGGTTCCAGCCATTATATTAGATTTGACCAACCACAGATCCTCGCTAAAGAATCCAAATTCCTACCTAGGATGTTTCGCGAGGCTATTGAGATTAAAAAACACCCTAATTTCAATAGAGAAGATGGCTGGAAGATATCACCTACTTGGGATCCAATAATAAACAAACTCAAGGCCAAACCCAAGAGCAGCGCTGCAAGACATCAAGACACAGTGAGCTCATACTGCGTAGGTCGGACCACAAATAATTAATTAAAATATGAAGGTAGAACGAGCAACATCTTCTGTCAAGACGAACGCCATCTCAGTCTGCCCGTGACCATGATACCTGCAAAGGTTTCGAAACTTCGGGAACTAAAATCTAAAATTAAACCGCGATAAAATCCGTAAAAGTAGTTTCATTTCAATGTCTAATATTCGCGTAAACCTAAGAAACCACTATGTGATTAGTATTTTACCTTTATACCCTATTAATGCGCGAATATAGACAAATTTTGAAAAAAGTCTACCTTTCCAAATCTAACAACATTAATTTATTTTACTAAAGACTAACCAAACGCATTTACAGAAAAGCGAGAACAAAGAACACCCCAGAGTAGTGGTATCTCGCTCTCACCCCGGCAAAGTGCAGCAGATAGCAAAGGAGGCCTTTGGACCCAACACAGAGGTATTAACAGCGGCGGGAGCCGGCTACAAAGTCATGGGCGTAGTCAACGGCACCTACGACCTGTACCTCCACGCAACGAACATCAAGAAATGGGACTTATGCGCAGGAGACGCTATCATTAAGACAGTACACGGCAAAATGACAACAACTAAAGGAGAATCCATCGATTACTCTCTCGACAGTGACGTGAAAGTCACTGGCGGCGTCTTGGTCACCCGGTACGACCACGACTATTACCTAAATAAGTTACCACCGACGATCACAGGACTGCATTAGACTGAGTGATGTGTTTTGACTGAAAGTACTGAAACTTAACATTTGTATGCTTCACCAAATGTGTGAAGTCAATTTTGTTATCTCCTAGATTTACTTAGCACAGTGTGAAACTGTTGTCAAAGATAGTATTAATTTATGATGATATGATGTCTCGTTGTAGTGTTTCTGATTTATTTATTATATTTATTAGAAATCAATTGTATATTCAACTAGTTTTTACCCGCGGCTTCGCCCGGGTCGAGGTCAGTTATATCGCGTTTCCATGAGAACTCTTCAAAAGTCCGGGATAAAAACTATCCTATGTTCTTTCTCAACGTCAATTCTATCTCTGTACCAAATTCCATTAAAATCAGTTCAGTGGTTTAGACGTGAAAGCGTAACAGACAGACAGAAAGACGAGACAGACAGAGCTACTTTCGGATTTATAATTATAATATTAGTAGGTATAGTAGGGATTCGTACTATTAACAGTAACTAACGATTTTTCACACTGAAGGAAGGCAAGCAAAGGCTGTGAAGTTAAAGTATTGATGAATTTAATTGAATGGTTGTATAATATGTATCGAATTGTTGAACCAGACGGGCTGTATACTGAAGCTTTTGAATAATTACTAAGGGTTGAACAGTAATTTGCGGGAAGGTATTATTTTAAGTCATTGAGTTAAAAAAAATTGGTGTTGTTGTCTTTCATTTTATTCTACATATAATTTATAAAATTATAATTATAGTTGAGTCAAATCAAACATACTTAATTCTAAATCTTGTGGGGGGTCTGAGGCCATAGTTGTAACAGATGAAGCTATTATTTATATGTATAGCGCAATCCCTGTCAGATGTGAAACATAGATTTAAAATTCTTGCCTCTGATAGTTTATTGAAATGTATAAACCAACTAAGTGATCAGATTTAATCTAGCATTTAGTTCTAGCCCTATTATGTATTTAATATTAATAGCATTTATATCCAAAATCTTTAATATTTTCTAAAACATAAAATTTGTACAAATATAATTATGTTGTTTTTAAGTTATTTAGTCAAGTTGTGGTGGAATGTAAACCTATTTGTGTAAAAAGTTTATTTTTGTATCAAAACGGTTGATGAAATCAAGTAATCTGGATTAAGTCATATTTATTTTTGTTTAGTTTCGAGGTAACGTATTTTAGGCAGTTCCCAAAGTCCACTAAATGAAGACATTTTATGTAAAAATAATTCTTGCAGCGCGGTTTCGATTGGGCGACTCGCTTATAACTATATCTGTTTAAATAGCTCAAAATGAGGGATATTTAAATATTCTATTGAGCCGTCTTTTGCGATCGGAACGCAACGAATAAGCGCGGGTTCACGAGTTGAAATACGATGCACACATTGATTCCTTTCGGACTCGTGCATATGCGCTGTCATGCGTGCTTCGTTCCAATAAGTATTACGTCATTTAAGGTGTAAATGATGTTCAATTAAACCAAGATAACAACTGGTCATCAGTATACGTATTTTGTCTTGATTGGGACCGCCTTGTGTACTAATACGGAACTAGACTAGACAAATTTGTTTTTATTGTTGATATGTAATTTATTTTTATAGCACGACTCGTTATCATTTTGTAATCGGAAAAAAATCGTATTATTTTTTATGCTATTTAAATAAATAGTTTTAAACTTACTAGTTTGTTGGATTTCTTTTTTACACTTTTCGCATGATTTTAAAACATACGCCGTGAATTGTATGTCACTTGACCAAGATATTTGACAGAATAAAAAAAAACACTTATGAATAGGTATTTAGTAGAGGCAGTAGAACAAATAACTTCAATAAAATGCAGAGACATGTTTATCTATATTTTTATTTCAATAAATTAAGCAGGTTGTTTGAATAATACACAATTATAATGCATTTTAGTAAATCAAGGTACGCATCATCAAACAATTTTCCATCTAATAATACAGGAATGTGTTGCTAGCCTAATGTGAAGGTTACCATTCACAAGTATATGACAATATTATTTGACAAATATGAATTTATGAGAAAGCGTTAGCACCGGTACAAGATTGCCAAATAAAAGAATTACTTTTGATAATTTATTTTCTCAAAAACTTATTTTTTTGCATAAACACATTATTTAAATACTTTGAAGTAGACTAGTTGAATGCATTGAAGAGGTTAGTATATATTTATTAAAGGCGCAGCCCAGTGCCTAAGGCGGACATAAATAGATATATTCACATCGATAATCAATGCTGTGTTACATGTAAATGTTAGTATACGATTCAATGAATCTCTTAACGACGTACGTAAATAAAATTTCATACAAAAATTACATTCATCATCATGTGTAAGAATAGTTTACCTACAAATATAAAAAGAAATAAGAGAAGGTTATTGCATTTAGTTGTGATCACAATATTATGAACATTAATCATTCTGGCTAGAGAAAGTATTGCAGCAGATATCAAGCGTTATTGACTAAAATTCCCAAAGCCTGCAAAAATATAAAGCTTTACATATTAGTCGTTCCTTTGATCATCTATTACAATCAAATGAAATACGTTTTAAGCCTCAATGTACATAACTTGTTTCCGTAAATAATATGAATATTAGAAGCCGAGTTTAAACAGGCTTACAGCAAAACCCTATGATCCTGTACCACATTGACATAGCGTGAATAACCTGCAATCAACTTGGTAAAATCACAATAATAGTAAAAATTAAAAATTATATACAACTAAACAAAGTATGACTGATGTGTGAACAAAGACTCCGATTACGGTACATTATTATTTCATACCCTATTACTCTACTTACAGTATATGTTTAATTTAGCACTGACAAACCCTTTAAGATGGTACAATTTTATTCATTTCGGTTTCACTTATAAACGAAGTTATTTAATTTATTAATCAATGAAGTTTGTCAGTGTCATATGTGACATTTTGAATTTTATAGAATAATGACGACACATTTTGGACTAATCAATACATAGGCCCCGTTTATAAGTAAGGCCGATTAGCTAGCAACGCAACACTGTGGACTCGCCCCAATACGTAATAGAAGCTATGAACTTATCATTCGTTGCATTTCCATGGCGAACTATTACAACTATGGCATCCGCGTGCAACGAGTTACTTTGAATGAATAATATTTCGGAATGTAGGGTAAGCATGCAGTGTTTAGTCACTAGCTAAACAATAATTCGAACACAGCTGCATTATTGAAAAATATGGGTAAACCGTTTCTTAACTGTTTAATACATGACTACAAATAGGTATTTGTCTGTCTATCTACATGCGGCAGACTTCTAAAATATTACTAGAGATAATATTATTGACACAAAATACAAGATAGATTCTATCGTTAGATCGAATAATATAAATCGACGTAAACACTTGAATCTGACAGTACAGCAGTTGATAAACACGTAAATAGCCAGCTACATAGGGTGAAGATCGGAACAAATTAAAATTGTACTATTATAAGTATTTACCCAATTCTTCAATACGCGCCAGCATTTCCGTACTCGTAAATTTAGCATCGCCAACATCAGCAAACGCCCTGGAGATGTTGCTCGGCGCCTGCGGGTCGCGGCGAGGCCCCGCAGCCGCTCTGTGCAGCGCACAGTCCCCCGTGTGCAAGCCGCAGCCGCTCTGTGCAGAGCGCGACGTTCTGTGCAGCGCGCAGCCCGCAGCGCACGTCGCCTCATGCGACACGCGTCGTATGTACATAACATTTTACAATAATATACCGTATAGTTATAACACTTAACACATACTGAGATTTATCGTCCATGCTCGATACAGCGACGCGGTATATTGTTAGACGGAGTCATCTGCAATAATTAATGTTATTAGTCTTATGTTCAATAAGAAAATCGTACTCCTGGAAAAAAGCATTGACACTAAAGCTGTGAGTTTCTTAGTATTAAATCATCGGTCAATAATACGCAATATTTTATGAAACTTTGATTTAAATCCATAACTCCATGACTTATAATTCTACCATAAATACAGATACCATTCAAATATTGATTATGTTATCTGACTGTCATTGATCGTACAGATTTGCCTATCTGATACGAGGCATCGACTTAGATAAGAGACAATTACGAGAGCATGAAAGATATGTATTACATAAATTATAAATGTCATTTTTATTGTCAAACTGTGTCAAAATTTACGAGGAAAAGGCGTGGCTTGGGATAATAATATTTCTAGAAACCCTTGCACATTTGATTTGGATCGTAGCACAATACAACAAATTCGAATAAAATCGAAAGATTTACGATGTAGAACTAGCTTGACAAGGTACAGATTTCAAGATATTATGTAGATCAGTTACTTGAACATTTTTATAGCATAACAGATAAAGTAAGATATTTATTTTTATAAGTTAACTCACCGTGATACCACCATTTCGTCTTCTTAGGATTTTTGTTGCAGGTTTTAACGTAAAATGAGTTATCTGGTGGCCGTTTCTGGAAATACAATAAAAAAAAATTAAGACCAAGTTCTATAACTTAAATATCTTTATACCTTTGGAGTGAATATTAGAAAAAAAGTCTTTGTTTGTATTTTTTATAAGAAAAACCAAGGAGACACTGGAGTTTATGCTAAGGCGTATATGTCCCACAATAATAGTTACAAAGGTTTCAGACAAAAAAAAAAACAGTGTCCGTCTTGTATTATATTGTATAAAAATGGATACGTATTTTTTAATTTTACTATTAATTATTATTAATTTTACTATTAATGTCTTTATAGTTACCGGCACGGATCTTGAGCGCTATCCTTCACCTGCGCACAAGTGATTTTTTGGGTCCCTTTTGCGGTATGAAGTGAGGCGCGGGCGGACTACAGTGCAGTGATTGTCCCGCAGCGCATCGCGTCATGGCCGTCATGAGTGATTGGTTGAAATTCGTTCTTTGCTGCATTTGCATGCACCTCAAGACGGCTCAAAATTGGCGTTTCATTTTATCATACGTTTCCCACTCCTCCGCCGAACGCTCAAGATCCGAGCCGGTAAATATAAGAATAAATGGCATTACCTTCTCCTTACAGCTACTGAGCATTGACACGATGGACAGACAGACGGACTGCACGGAGAGCGCGGGCGACCAGTCGTCCGTCAGTATGGACAAGCAGATGTGGCCGTTGGAGTACACGTGCGGGTGTATTGGTATGTTATTGCCTATGAACGTCACCTGGAACGCATATTGTACACATATTAATAAAAATTGTCGAAATCGTTCTTTCGACGTTAGTAGATATACACCAGCCACCAAAGACCTAATTTTGTTGTATTATGCTATTAAAATGACATTTACACTTTTTTGCAAATTACGACGATACAAATCTAATTAAAGCCTGGACACATAAAATGTATTATTAACTAATATAAAGATCCTATCAAGAGCTTTTGTGTGTAATAAAATAACAAATAAAGTATTGCGGAAGTTGATGATAGTAAGAACAAACTTTACGTTAAATTTTCTTTTTCAAAAAAATCTATTTTTCACGCTTCTCTTACAGTTGGGCAAAGGCCTCCATCTTGTTTCTTCATGGCATACCGTACTTTTTATGTACACTTAATAATTTAACTATTTAGTCTCTATTGTAGTCATTTAATTCCAAAACGACAAGATTTTACAAATTCCTCAACGTTCTAGAATCCAGAGCTCGATTAATAAACCATTTAAAGTCACTTAGAGAGTTAAAGATTCCACGCCTACGTGAGAGTTCGCTCTTATTTGACTTGGTATGCGCCGCTAACTTGCAGACCACACTGTTTAAAACCAATAAGCATGGTCTTATAAAGAACCAAGGAATCTTGGAAGTTGAAGATTACCCGGATTTTATTTATGGTGTATAATGTATTAGTTCAGTAGAGGTTAATCGAATGAAAGAAATTTTGCCGCTATTTTTTAAAACTAGTTAGAACCATATAACAGGCTGAAAAATATATTTAACAGCCGAGAATCCATTTATCGCAAGCCTACAGTGTTACAAAAACGATATGTTTTTATAACAGTTAATGATAAATCAAAAGACAACTAAAAACCCTAAAAAAAAAGTGTTTTCTTTTTTATAAAAAAATTTTAGCTACTTTAAATATGTTTATCTGAACTTCTCAAAAATCCAGACTTGACATTTAAGACTAATGAGTTCCGAATATATTAACACTATGATTTACGACAACAGGTTTGACTGGAAATGTATTTCTATCATAAGGAGATTAACTTAATGTATTATATAATAAACGATAATGAACCGGTTCGATATGTAAATATGTAATACGATGTTACTTGGTAAGTACTGGCTGTGTGCTGTGACGTAATGTTACATGGTGGCGTTAATTGTAAGAAGCGATGCCGGTGTTTGCTGGGAGGGAAAGTGTGATGTAATCTTATGAGGGTCATCTGTTTATGCATACTTATGTAGTTTCTCTCCTTTGAATATAAGTATTTAATGTATGGAATTTTTATACTGCATAAAAAATTGTTTATTTATCTCCGAGTATTTGTTTCGCATGGTATAAAGTAATGTATTGACTGCATTCTTTGAGTTGGCAGAGTAGGCAGCTCTTTATAGAATTGTTTGTTTTGCCTTTGTTACGTGTTAGGGGGTAATCTCGCGAACAACTGAACAGATTTTGACAATACTTTTACCAACAAGTATTGTCAACATTTAAATAAAGGCTAACGAAGTAGGCACGTATCAGTGAGTCTATTAAAGAAACATCGATTGAAATTGGTATCAAACAAATTCTTATTTTAGCATGTTTTATAAAAATACTTTACATGAGCAAAAAATAACGAGTATTTTTCCACGCATCAGAAGCAGTAGTTATTGTCGAATGTCGAATGATTTACGTAATCGTATCGTATCGTAAGCTAACAATAGTAATAAACACGAAATAGTTTTAAATGGTATTCATAGAAGAGATAGGCTTCAAAAAATCTTCTTATACAAACAAAGATTTTTTTAAGGGAATCCTCGCAAGATATAACATTAAGACTTCGACACTTAATATTCAGACTGCAGAAATAAAATTTGCAGTAAGATTTTGCAATTTGCAAATACAAACAGAGTTTTGCATATAAATCTGGAAGTGTCAAATGGCGCAGTAGAAATGAATTCATAATTCAATTTATTGAAGAGCTGAGATTGTGTCTATCATTAACAGGATTAGGATCAATGCATTAGGATTTAAACCTGTACAGATTATGGCTTCAAGTCTAGTTTTTATTGCTACGTAATCGAATCATGTATATCATTGATGTTTTTATTTTCGTTGGATTAGATGTATAGGGAACCTACAAACTCTGATATTTTCTCTGTCGTGGAAGAGGGACAGCGTTTTATACGGCATGGAGCGGCGTCTCGCTTCCACAATTGCAACGATATTGTTATAGAAATGCTCTTTTTTCTCTTTTTATAAAGACGACTCCTGCAGTAACGAATTTAATCCTTGTGTCGCGGGGAGTTTTAATCAAGTCAAGTCATTTTTTTCAGTTCTTTTTTTCTTTATTGGTATACTTCTTCTGGTCTGGTCACTCTCTAATGGCTGTAAGCATGATTGTGGCTGTATCGCAGATTAAAAATTAATTAAAAGACGAGTGTGTTTGTTATAATTTTACTTTAAGAGATGATGGTAGGCACCTATAATATAGTATTGTACAGATACACAAGTTCAAACATATTTTCTCTTAACGATCATATAACTTAACTTTCCTTGAGTATAAACTTAAGGAAATTTCGAACTATACCTACTTATAATTCAAGGTAGATTGATCGGTTGTTATAGTATTTTTCCTCACTAGGCACGTGCACCCAAAAAGCTAACCTACTACATGCTTTAAAATTATGCATTTATGATCGGACACGATAGAAAATAAATTAACGGCTTAAGGATTCTGCCCACTACACAGTTCCATACCATGACCGTGCTATGAACTTGTCAGCCCAAAAAATATTCTCTGTATTAAAAAGTATGCGACCATGCCCTAGCCCGTGCCGCTACCGACCAGCATCGTCGCACGTTGCATGCAGCACGTTCATAGCACGGTCATGGTATGGAACGGTGTAGTGGACAGACGCCTTTAAACCAACAATCTACTTTGTTCCTCATAGTCGAATGCCAATCAGGAACGCTTTCGAAAATGTAGCTCACGTTAGCAAATACCATAGCAGCCAAGCTTTAAAAGTCCGTTTGCATCGTTAACAGGCATTCACACCAGTGAAGCCACGATCAAGACTAGTTGTTCACAAAACCCTATTTAAAGGCAATTCTATTACTGATGACAGTAAATTACAAAGTTGGTACCTTGTTGTCACATTAAAAATGTAGACATAATTACCTATGATATTGCTCCGACAATGAAACTGTTTTTATCAAGGTTTCGACACCACAGTAACGATAATTGTGTTTCAAGTTTTTTTATTAAATTATAGTAAGATGATTGTCACCCGATTTGTGAGATAAATTTATGTAAGCGATGCTGTGTTGTCATCTCAATTATGGATAACTAGCAAAACTAAATATGTCAAGTAACTAGTTATGGTGAACGATTGATTGTATGTAATATTATCGTAGCTTTTCCAAATTGTTATTTAATGATGGATTTAAAAATAAGGCAGTACTGAGTGAATTTTTTATTTTTTATTTTGATCTACTATGCGAAAAACTAGCAATACAGTAGTTTTCAAATTAGATGCATGTAGGAGTCTCACACTTATAACAATGTAAGTAAAATTGTTAAATCACTCTTTGGCGATTCAAACTGAAGAAATGACAATACACATTTGTAAGAGTCATCGACCCAATTCCTGCAATCTAATCAACGTTATCTAAAACCGAATTTAAAACATAACCCGGTCTACATTCATTTATCCATCGTAAATGACTCATGAGGATAGTATGTAAAGGAAGAGATAATATTTGTTTATATTTATAATCTGCTTTTATTTTTACGATGCTTTTCGACATTTCGGCTCTTTAATTAGACTGCTAATAAGTTTTTAAGGAGGTATTATTCTGTATGCTTTCTAGTCTTTTTTCACTATGTACTCAGTCATAAGGAGAAGTCGACGGGGTTTTTCCTAGATTTCTGAATACAGCCATTAGAAGATAAGGCATTTGGTAGTTCAAAGGTGATAGGTGATAAACTGATAACTTAAATCCGACTAGAAGACCTAGAAGTTCAGGAGATAAGAGTTTTAAAAACAAAAGCTTTAGCGTAGCAACATTTAGAGCACGCGACTTATTAACAACTTACCATATTAGACGCTTACTAATCGATATTAATTCTAAACGAAAATACAGCAGATATATTATCATAATATAATTTTGATGTTACATGTATTTATTCATTACTTTTCCGGTGAAATCATTGCAGTTTATTTTACCAAAGTCGTATGCAATATGCATGTGAAGTGTAAATTATAATCATGGCCAACTTTAGAAGGAAGGAAGTACATTATCCCCATTGATTGATATTCTTTGTTTAGACACATGACAATTTTATAGTAGTATTAGTCGTAAATATTATGTCGATGTGTCTTTTCTTTGGTGATTAGAACTAATTTCGATTTCGCTCTAAGGGTTTGAACTTTTAAGTAACGTGTAGAAAAGCTAGAGCTCGGAGCTCGATAATAAAGGTTAAGTGATTCTCGTCCATTTTTGTTAGAGGATGGATGGCCATAAGCTTATCGCAACCTCACAGTACAGTGCCTGGAAAGCATTCCCAACTGTCAAATGTTGATCTATAATTTAGGGGCACACATTACCAAGTAAAAAGGTTAATCTTCCCCAATGCACAACAGTTTTACGTCTTACACTAGGAAGATGTTATTTTTAGTACCTTGAATTCGACAAGACCTATCATGTCTTTTACTTATAACATATTCCTTATCCCGTCCTTTTGATGCACCTCGAAAAACATTGAATAAGTATGTAAGTTCTATTACATTAGCGATACTTTAAGTATGTTAAGTTGCATCTGTATGTTTGATACCTCTTCACACAAATACTATTTGATAAAATTTGTTATAGACGTATCTTATACCTTTGATTAACACACAGGTTACTTTTGCATCTATAACAAATTTTCACACAGCAATTCGACTTACCTCGGGAGAGTCAAACGGGTACTTGTTTGTGAATTTAAATTGCAATACAAATTTTTCGCCTTCATATAGTGTGCCGGGAACTCCTTCCATGTGTACTGTCCACCTGATATTGAAAAAATATAATTAGTAAATATTTATAAAGCAATCAAAATTTGGATATATTCCAAATTCACATTTTTACAGCACACTATAAGTATGAGTTTACAGAGGTCTAAAAACAATTTCCTTATATTACTCCACAATTTTTAGAACATCGTTTAATCAATTTTTTTCAAGTTTTTGGTATGTCTATCTTTCGTCAGGTGATTTTGTGCTAGGCATAGACCTTAAGTACATAGCATGTCTAGTATTCTGTCTTTTAATAATATCAAAGTCATTAACCCAATTGTCTCTAATCTAAAGTCTGATGTTAGACTGACAAACATTGCTGTTGGGGAATAACAGACATACACAATAATGTTTAAAAATTATTGTGAATAAATGATTTACATTTATTATTAGATGTGTATTGATGTTAGACTGAAAACAATTGTCAAGAAGGATTTATATTTATTATTATACACATTTTGGTGTACATATTATGTAAAGCTAATAAGTTTTACAGAAAGCACTAAGTGTATATTATCAAGACTGTTTAGTATGAAATAATTTATTTACAGAATTTTCTTTAAAAATTTAATAAAAGACATATAAATTGTTTATAATACTACTGTATTATGAACTTGGTGTCCATAGTTGAGCACAAGATTGTTTACCTAACACTGGTGCTTACTAAAATATTTAAATTTCAATGTGTTCTAACACCATTGCCAATTAGTATTATGGTAGACAAGACTTTATGGCAATAAAATAATAACACAAAAACAAATAAAAACTGATTGGAACATTTACTTTATTTCCCATCTTTCTAATTTCTGAGACATTGAAAACAAAAAAAGAACTCCTGTTTAAATGGCCACTAAATAAATAGGACTTCTAATAATAATCATTGTTTACAACACTTTGTTGTTTTGGCATCATTATTAGTGATCAAACTCAAGCTGAACAAGATTTCTACACTATTACAAACGTAGAATGCTGCATCACTAATATTTTATTTAGAATGCGAAGCGATGCAAATAAATCGATTAGTGTTTACCAAGTACTAATTTTAACTTCATATACCTATTTCAAAGAAAATGTTTAGCGGATACAAAAGGTACTTTTTACTTACAGTGTTAGATTTTGGCTGGCCTGATCTCCGTCTACGGTGACTCCTGGTGGCGGTTCTTTCATCAGGGACATAAGTTCTTTCTGTAATCTCCGCTAAAAAAGACAACGAATAGTAAAGTATCTGGACAACAGTTGTATCTTTACCGG
Source organism: Trichoplusia ni (assembly GCF_003590095.1). Lineage (NCBI taxonomy): Eukaryota > Metazoa > Arthropoda > Insecta > Lepidoptera > Noctuidae > Trichoplusia > Trichoplusia ni. The sequence continues at coordinate 11,784,061 of NC_039487.1, forward strand.
TTACCATATGTATATAAAGCATTGACATAAGAAAACCTAACCATTTTTATATTTTTTTAACAGTACACCGTAATTTTGGTGGATACAATATATTTCTGACAAAAAATCTAATAGCAAAACTGTCACAATACGACTGTTACTATAATTATGATTGCGTAGTTTTGTGTGTTATTGTTTTATGACTATAATGGACATAGCTTTATATACGCAAAGCTTATGTGAATATGGAGTTTCGTAAAGGACAATATTTTAATTATTTTTTACTTACCTCAGACGGGGACATAGCCGCCATTGTAATCCAATTAGACGTTTGATGTTACTAGTTTCGAAATATTGTTTTCCAAATAGATATTTTTAAGGTGTTTTCAGCATTATTGGATTTTTTAACGATTAATATAGAAATGAATAAATACTAATCCTAGATTCCATCATATTTTTTTACATAAGTGATGGATCTATAAAATAAATCGTTGATTAGCTATAGCAGTAGCTGCAGTCTTGCAACAGCTGTAGCAGTCTTCTGCGTAAAGTTCTGTTTCAAACTTTGAAGGAAATCTTTAAATTTCAGAACTACTATAGCGACTAGAAGCGTAATAGCAATAACGTGATAGACATATTTTTAGACTCTTGTTTTAACTACTTTTTGGAATGTAGTTGATTACAATAATCGACTACCATTCGTATTACTCTTCCATTCGATTTTTGTATTTCTGAGAAACGTCAGTGCTTTCAAACATTTAAATTTTCTGTGTTGTCTGTGCAATAGTTTGTTGTTTGCAAATTGCTGTTGTGAAATGGAAATTAAATTAAAATTTCATCTTAGTGTTTTGTCCGAAAAGAGAAATAAATTATTTTTCTCCATTTTGCAAACTACATATTATTTTTAAGATAATTGTGCTGTAAATATTATTGTTCGAAGTGTTTTCTTAACTTTTTGCGAATTTTTGCTTGAATTTAAGCGGTCCCAATGGGTTCTTGTAGTAAAAAGTCTTCAGCGGAGTGGATAATAGACCAGCTTAACGTGGAGAATGCGAAGCTATTCGCATTTGTATTAGTTATAGGCTTTATCGGATATCATGGAGCTTTGCACTTGAAATACGGTAATTTATCATTTTACATTAAATATTTTTAGAACATTGTTTAAAATAATATTTCGGGCAACTATAAGCTATCTTGTTGTATCTACAAGTAAATCAATTAAGAATAAAACTTTTTTTTTACAACATAACTTCCTATCACATGGAATTCATTGAATGTTTATTGATATAATAAGATTCACGCATATAATACCTACGCTCCAACCTAGAATAAGTCCTGGTTTTATGTACTTTTTAATAGTTTTGATTGTATGGAGTCAGACTTTGTTATTCTTACCCATTTACAATTACTTATACCTATACATCCCTCTTAAACTTGTTCTAGATCATCACCAAAATTACTAATTTATTCTCCTTTATATTTAAACTAGTATAGTTTTTTACAAATTCTAAATTTTCAGGGTCAGACTCTTGTACATGGCTGCTGACATCAGGCCGGTATAAAGGTGATCATGAATGGCAACCCTATGGCTGTATGCTGCATCGGTACTCAAAGACGTAAGTTTTATATTGGAAAATACTAATTAATTTGTTGTTAGAAACACCTAAAACTAATATCAATGTTAGACTGCAAATAGAAACAAAATCAAATGGTTTATATCTGGCATGCCTATAAAAGGTGCTTAAGAAAAAAAAAACAGTTGTACAAACTTGTTGTGCTTCAAAATATCATTCCCATGGAGAAGGCCTTGCAAGATCCTCCATAAAAACCAACTAGATTCTTATAAAAAGAGAATGTAACAACTACTTGTACTATTTTAATGTTATCTACAACTACAAACTCATTAAAATAGACAATGATAAGAATAAATAAATAGTAAAGTAAGTAAAACTATTTTGCAGTAGTTATCAGGGCAAAAAAAAAAGAAAATTTGAGAACATTTTCAATGGTTCATGAAAAAGTAATTTATGGAATCTATTGTGGTCTTTAGATTTTAGCACAATTCCTATGTTAAAAAAAGAAATGTTCAAAGTAGTTTACAAAGCTCTGATAGTTTTTTTTTCATTACAATGCATTGCTGCAAGTTATTGCCCATTTGCTTAACAACTTGCAATTAACTTTTGTAATTGTTAACCATTAATTAGAAATAAAATGTTATCTAAAGTCCAAGAGTGCAAGAATGCTGTGCATTACAACAGAATTTCACAATTGTTATTTTTGAATAATTTTGAATAGTTATCTTTTATTATTGGAAATATAATTAGATAAAATAAACAGAAGGTTTCAATCTTCTATTTATTCACTGATACATATTTGTCTCATCTCCTTCAACTCCCAAAATGTGAATGCAACATTAAGTTAATTAAAGTCCTTCATTAACTGCTCTAGGGTCAAGTGGTTAATGGATATTTAAGAAGTGTACAAATGGGTTAAGAGTGCTTGTGACAGTTGTAACTACTGTTTACTGAGTGACTTCACTCATAATAATAGATATAAGTTTAGTGATAATAGTCCTCCACAATAATCATTCCATATATACATATCTATGACTAGCTATTTGAAGATATGTCTCCTCTTTTTTAATTGAATTGTGATTGACTTGAACTTTTTTCATTACTGCTCTGCTTCTATTAGTCATCAATATTTTTTTTATTGGAACTGTAGGTTCTGGGATTAGTCCTTCAATATAAAATATTAACATATAAAGCATACAAACATATAAGCTATATAATATTAGTGCAGATTTGAAGATAAGATTTCATTTTATCTGTGTAGTATAGACGGATTTCAGATTTAGATGAAAAAGAATGCAGATGAATAATAAAGTTTTTTTTTGTATTTCACTTTTTTTGTAGTGATGCAAGACGATGTCTAAGATATCTAGCATTTTGGGGGAAATACAACAGTTTTGCTTTTATCGGCGATTCGCGGCTCGAACAACTTTACGAGTATTTTATAGGTGAGTTTTAAAGGAAAAACCATGTAAAGTAATATACATTAACTGGTGAAACTCAATGGAAAGGTTTACCTACCGAAAACTGTTTACCTATATTACTTTGTACAGTTTGTAATTGTATTCGACCGACTGTGACTGACAAAAAAAGGCCTTTTTCACGCAGCATGAAAGCCTTTATTTCTCCCCGGCTACCCCTCCTGAATTTTTTACCTCCAACTATTTAATTGAGGTTGGAGAGTCCAGGTGGATGTCTTCTTGAATATTTGTAAAAACTACAAACACTGATCAAATTTATTAATCCGGGAAATGTGGGTGGGGTATCGAGTTTCCCAAGTAACTGGGTTCAGGAGGTCAGATAGGCAGTCGCTCCTTGTAAAACACTGGTACTTACTGAATCCGGTTAGACTGGAAGCCGATTACAACATAGTTGGGAAAAGGCTAGACTGGTGATACCCTATCAAGATCTTCTAACTCCCAGGCGTGGTCCGGACGCGGCTGGACATGGACACCTCCTACTCGACAGTAGACCATCGCATGCCGAACTACACGTATTTGGATAACAAGCTGCGACTCTCCGTCACCTTCATATACAGTGACGATGTATCCAAGACCATGGTGGATCAGTTCCGAACGTGGTGAGTTGTGTATCTTTAGTAAAAAATCATTTAAAAACTTAATTATCCAGTGATTTGACTGGCCTGTTGGTCTAGTGGTTAGTGGCCCGGACTGCTAAACCGGAGGTCGTGGGTTCGATTCCCACCCAGGACAAATGTACGTGTGATGAACAGGATTATAGGTTCTGTGTGTAATTTATCTATAATATGTTATATATTTAGAAATAAATAAGTATTTTTATCAGTTCTCTAATACTCATCATATAAGATTTGCTTAGTTTGGAAGTAGATGGCGTTGTGGAATATTATTATTATAATTTTGATTGCACGAATAGCCGAGTGGTTGAAGTCTCCACAGTCTGCTTGTCTTGTGTCTGGGAGTCTTGGTACATGTGACTTGAATGATTGTGAAATCTCCCGCAATAAAAGGATTAACTTCCCTAGAAATCACGTAATAAATTTTAAATTCCAACAGGCAAAAAGCAGATCAACCTCCATCCGTGATCGTAGCATCAACTGGTCTGCAACTCCTCAAAACTCGGAACACTACTGACTTAGTCCTTGAAGAATACAAAAGGAACCTTACGCATTTGGTGCAAGCTATAGATTCTCTTGCAGCGAGGAATTCGCAAGTACTATGGAAACTGATCGAGTCGGTGGACGCTACTAAATTGAAGAATGATAATAAACGGATTAATAATAATGATATTGACTCTTATAATAGAGCTGCAATAGAGGTGAGTTTTGTTTGAAGCTGTATTTCTGATTTTCCCCTACCTTTTTTCGCATCTTTGTTTTCTAATAGTCTATAACATGTAAGACACCTAACTTCGTATAAGTAGATGTTAAATAAAAGAAAGTAATAGTAATTTGAAGAACTTCGTTTGTCCCAATACGTCTTAAAATTTCACCAATCACCAAATATTTTGCCTTTTAGATCCTAACACACAGCGCAGCAAAGATCTGGAATTCGGCACGTTTAGTGGCAGAAGATGGCGGTGGTGACGTCATGCTGAGTTCGACAGCGCTGCGCCACGCCGCGCAACTGTTGCTCAACATGTTCTGCAACGACCACATGAACTTCAACGACGGCTCGTGTTGTGCGGAACCTGAACCTTATACGCAACTGCAGATATTGACTTTCGCGCTATTTTTATTGTGGTGAGTCATCTTATTGTCTGTTTCCCGGCTGTCTTATGTTATAATGATTATAGATAAAGCCTTTTATTTTGAAGACAATAAAAGGAAAGTAGTAAAAAACCCTGGTGAGCAAATGTCACTTGAGATTCGAAATACATTTCTCCCCAGTGGGAAATGAGACTTGATATTCGTAGCGACGGACTTAAAGTTCTTGTCATTGATTAAATTTTTACATTCGTCGTGAAAGAAAATCCTCGTAGCGCATTTAACCTTAGAAAAGATCACTTTATGTTCATGGCAAATAGAACTTAACTTCGTAGCATATACGACTTAAAATTTATAGAGAAAGACAATCTTCGTAGCAAAAGATAACTCTTGTAGCCAATGGGGCTTAAAATGAACACTTTTGATATTCGTACCAAGATTTAAAGATGAACGATGAAACGAATGTCAAGACAAATATTCTACTTAACGTTCCCATTTTCTACGAATATTCAGTTTCCTTCGAATGTCAAGTCGAATTTTTACAATGAAACTTATTTTTTAGGAAGCTTCTTATAAGTGCATTTACACTCATTAGCAAAAATTGCTCGGAAAGTATGTTACACACTGCTAACAACAGTATAGTTGTGAGTGGTGTAGCGTGTGCGGCAGTAATACAGCTGTGTAGTGCAGCGGCGTGGTGTGGGCGGCGCGCGCGGCCGGCGCCTGCGTGTGGGCGGCGCGCGCGCGCCTGCGCGGCTACCGGCGCGCCCCCGCGCCCCCCGCGCCCGCGCCCCCGCGCCCCCGCGCCGCGCCCGCCGCGCCCCCGCGCCCCCGCTCCGCGCTGGCCGCGCTCGCGCGCCTCGGCCTCATCATGGCCTACTTCTACCTCTGCGACAGAACCAACTTCTTCATGAAGGAGAATAAGTACTACTCAGAGTGGAGCTTCTGGTTACCTGTTGGTTATGTGTTCGCACTTGGATTGTTCTTCACTGATGAGTCAAGGTCTAATACGTGAGTGTTCAATTTGTATTATAAATGTCATTTCGTGAAAAATATAAATCAATTTAAAGTTTCAATATTTTTTTGACCTCATTCAAATCAAATCTATATTATAGAATTTTTAAAATTCAACTCTCATTCCTATGCGATTTCTTTGTATTTACCCAAGTACCTAGTATGAACAGCATCAAAATTTCCAGTGTACTCCACCGGGAGCAAACCGACGAATGGAAAGGTTGGATGCAGTTAGTGATCCTGGTGTACCAGGTCACAGGGGCCAGCAAGATCTTACCCATCTACATGCTTGTCCGAGCCTTAGTCTCCGCCTATCTGTTCCTGACCGGCTACGGCCACTTCTACTACATCTGGAAGAAAGGAGACACCAGCCTAGTCAGATACTTCCGGGTCATCTTCAGACTGAATTTCCTGACTGTGGTGCTATGTCTGACAATGAATAGGCCGTACCAGTTCTATAGCTTTATACCGCTCGTCTCGTTCTGGTATACTTTGGTGAGTAGTGATTTTTGATTTGTTAACTTTTGGAAAACTAGGGATGAAAAAAGATTGTCCAAACTTGAATTTGGGAATACTAGTCTCTCATTTTAATGTACATTTTTTTTTGTTTCTCACTGTTGGGCGAAATTGGCTTCCATTCGCCACCAAACTGTTATGCCCGGATCCACAAACTATATAATATATCCTGGAACAGCTCACACACGGTTATCTGATGATCCTAATCTAAACAGAGCTTGTGTTATGGTAACGAGACAACTGATAAACTTACTTATATATTTCCAAATACATACATATTATAGATAAACTACACCCAGACACCAAAACAAATGATCGCGCTCATCAGACAACATTTGTCCTGGGCGGGAATCGAACCCACGACCTCCGGTATAGCAGTCAGGGTTACTAACCACTATACCAACAGGCCCTTCGATACTATTGCCTTGTAATTAATACCATTACCGACACTTAGCGATAAGACCACCCATTGTGTCACCATGTAACTATTTTTCTTTGACGAATCCTTAATATATTATTCTATTCTGTCACTTCCAGATGTTCGCCATCTTTGCGCTCCCCCCTCACATCACCCCATCATCAAGCCACACGGTGGAGTCCAAGCCGTATCAATACCTGTACATCGCCGTCAAGGTCATTGGGCTGCTAGTCATAGTCACTGTGCTGTACATGAGTGAGGTGTTCTTCCAGAAGATATTCGTCACGAGACCTTGGAAGGCGCTGTTCGTAAACTCCGATGATGATATCCATCAGTGGTGGCTGCAGTGGAAGCAGGATCGGTGAGTTGGATTGTAGGAATTAGTGTTGACATATGTATGTAAGCATGCTCGAAAGAACTGATGAGATAAATTTTGTTAGTTCTTCTTGCCATTGTCAAGGTTTTGGTATAACTGTTGTGACCAATTTTACCGTTTTTCCTATTGTGTGTAAATGCAATAAGCACGTGTTAGATATAATCAGAAACTTTTGTTATTAAATTTTGATCAGCGTCGTCATTGATTCAGTTTTAGAAATTACCCAGATTGTCGTTTTGCCTTAAAAAAAATAAATAAGTAATGATAACCGTTTCATTTCCAGGTACTCAATGGCGTACGGTATAATCTTCGCCCTGGCCTACCTCCTAGCTCAACGCTACAACCTGCTGGACGACAACAACCACAGCAACCTGTTCACCCCCGGCATATCCCTGAGCGCGACCCTCCTCGCCTTCATCGGAGTCGGCAGCTACGTAACATTCACTTTCTTCTGTACCAACACGTTTGACTGCAACGAGATACACTCATACGTTGCCTTTTTACCGATAGTGAGCTACATCATACTCAGAAACGTTTCAGGGGCCTTGAGAATGAGACATTCCAGTATGTTCGCTTGGTTTGGTACAATAACCTTGGAGTTGTTCGCCAGCCAGTCGCACATATGGTTGGCAGCGGATACCCATGGCGTCCTGGTACTCATACCGAGCGCTCCGATATTAAACCTCATTCTAACCTCGTATATTTTCGTTTGCACGGCCCACGAGATACATAAGCTAACGGATATTATTTTGCCGTACGCTGTACCTGATGATTGGAAATTAGTTTTGAGAAATTTCGGCATTTTTCTCGCGGTTTTAGTTCCAATTGGCATTCATGATGGAATGTTTTAGTCTGCTTAGACTGGTTTTTATAATGTTCATATTACGTCATCCGGTGAATTGTTCAGTACGTGTGGAGGTTATTCGAAGATATGAAAAGGCAACTTAGAAATGAAAGGAAAACAAAATTGATCCTTAAATAAATAACTTAGTTACAGTTTGTGTGAATATAGTTTAGGCAGCTTAAAAAATCTCAATTTATAAAATATGGCTCTATTTAAAATTTGAAGCTTACCAAAAATTTAATAATCTCATTTAAATCTGCTGCGGGTGCAGAAAAAATTTTTTTTTTGTAGAGTCTAACTTATTTCTATTATTTTTCTTTATGCTTTGCTATATTTCTTAGATAATAAAACCTAATGTCAAGTTTGACTTGTGTTAAGTTTGACTTTACTAAGTTTTGTGATTTTCCACTATCTTAAAAACGTGTGCTTAATTTGTACAATTTGAATATAGATGTAAGTAATATGTATATAATAGCTTTTATATCTTGTATTAAAGTCTAGTCTGTAAACATAATACGATCGTGTGAATAAATATTTTAAGAGTTAGTTAAATATCGGCTGGCCGCTTTAAAAGAATATCATGTGATAAATAAATTTAAAAATATCCTTAATATACAAAATGAAGCTCTTTACATTCGCTTCTAATACAGATAATATATGATCGACAAGCCTTACTATGGCGGGGTCGGCTTGCAGTCTAACCATCTAGTCTAGACTACCAGCTAAGTACCAGTGTTTTACAAGGAGCTAATGCCCATCTGACCCCTTCAACCCACTCAACCCAGTTATCTGGGCGACACCTGGGCCCCTTATATTATGACAGACAGACTACAATTCAAACTTGTTAATACACGCATTACAGCCTAGAAATTTTCTGCATTTAATCGTATTTTTTATGGATTAAATTAGGTATTGCAATAATGGTTTTTACGAGGCATTTTCTTATTTCAAGTGTTTTTAAATACTTCACACATATCTAGCAAGTGTGTATAATTAATACATATGTAAGTATGTAAATATTGTTAGATAAAGGTATCAAAAATAAAACATGTACATTGAAATTATGGTTTGTGATAAAAATATGAATCTGAAACTATTAATACAAAAAGTACAAATTTTAAATGTAAAGAAATACCATAAGTATATTATCTAATAAGAGTTACTTATTAAATGCACATTTATGTTTCTTTTTATATTTGGATATTTTGACAAAGAAATCCTTTGGCTTTGTTTTTGCTACGTGATAAAGTAATCTCACTGCGTCGTTACTACATAATATACTGAATATATAAATTAAAAAAATAATGTCTATGGTACTGCTACCAGGCGGATTTATTATGACTTAAAAAAAAAAGAATCAATCGTCTGGTCTAAGTTTTTTTTTAATTTGTTTCGCGACGTTCAAATCTATTTTTATGAGAAAAATATGAATACCGAGTACAGTATTCATAGACTACTTGTATTCATAGATTTTTATTTGTGAGGAGTGAGTGAATCGTCAGAATGTTTTAACTACAATGTTAATTATGTATATTTAAGTTGTATATATTTGTACAATAATAAATTATTATGATTGCTAAACTGATTTTTCTTTCAAACATTCTTGTCCCCAAAATTTCGCCACATCACCCGGTCCTCCGCCTTACACATACAGTGCGAGACAACTACCTTTACGTCATCGGTCTAACATTACAAAAAGTTCGTTTGTAGTCAGAACCTGCTATAGGAATTGAGTTTGAGAGATCATCCTAGAATTTTCTCAACTAAGTTGGGGTCGGCTTCCAGTCTAACCAGATTCAGCACTTAGCTGAGGAGCGACTTGGGTAACTACCTGGGTAACACGATACCCCTTAGACTGGTTGTCAGACTTTCTAGCTCCTGACTACTTGTTACGACTGTCAAAGAAACTGTAAATATGAATAACAGTCGGGACAAAAAGTGCCTTCCGGAACACGGAACTCGTTATGACAGAGATGGTCACCCATCTACGAACCAACCGCGTCAAGCGTGGTTTAACCTGTGATCGGTCCATTTATGCAGTTATAGCTGAACCACGAGAATAGCCATGCTGTAGGAATTGAGTAAAACCACAAAATAACAAGCAAAATGTATTTATTTACCTTCATATTTTACATTGTGAATAAGACGTTAATATATTGAATATACACCTTAAATAATTATGCGTATAGTGTAAAACATATTTACAGAACTCGCTTCGTGCTCGCACCTCCAATCACGTGACAAGTACTTCAAATCATATTATATTATCAAAATACAGAACTGCTTAGGTGGCGATACGGTAGGAAAGGAAAGAGAGGTAAAGAAAGACAGAAAGAGATGGAAAATATGCTAGTTCTGTAAATTGAGGTGAACAGCAACTTTTGAGGTCGATAACAAAACGTTTTGATATTCATTTAATGATAAATTGGCAACGTTCCAAACACTAGATTAATTAAATCAGGAACGTCAATAATTTGAACTTCAGCTGTAGTTTTCAAATTATGAATGGAAAACATAAATTTATCATTAAATGAATTGATAAAAATGTTTAACATCTCATCAGTCGCAATACATTTCGGATTACGGTTCTGTAAAATGAGGGGGATGAGGATTTGACTCGTTCTTAACGTCATGAGAAACTATGAAATGTAGGAATTGTTTAATTCCTCTTATGACCCCGTTTTACTGGAAAAGAAATTGACTTTTTACTTTGCCTCATGCTTCTTACTGTGAAAAAGATAAGCCTTTTAAACCAAGTGACATTTCCACAACCGTTAACGTCAGAAAAACGATAAAATGTATGGAGAAGGCATTCCGTTTTGAATAATTACAGCATTTATAACAGTCATCTGCATCTCCATATGTTCGGGCGTTTTCTATTCACGTTAACGATTTTAGGATTTTGGCTTGGCTAATGGGACAGGATTAGGACAGAACTATTCGTAAGACCTAGAAACAAAAATTAAGTTATACAAGTAAATTGTGTTATAAGAAGAGCTGAGTAAATAGTTCAAGTGGACGAAAAGTGGCGGTACAGTTGGACAGTTAGTCAAAATGAGAAAAGTCTATTTTTTTATGTAAATATTTAAAATTCTTAAATGAATGAAAATTATTTTTAAAACTTTATGTAGATAACATCTATACCGCATTTCGAGCTAAACGTTTTCAATCACAGAATTTATTTTTTATTCATTTTTATCGTACAATAATTTTAATTTACTAATTATCAATAACGTATTGCTTACAATAATTGGGTGCTCTCACGATGATACTAATTTTGACGTTTTCTATTTTTTTTTTATTAAATATTAATAATATTTAACATTATGTAGTCGAAACAAACAGGCAAATATCGTATAATATTATAGATAAAACTTTTAAATTTCAATATTATTTCATGAATTTAATCAAATTTTATTGCCCTTTGATCAAATGTTTAAATAGTTATTTTAAAGGAATATACTGAGTTTAAGTATATTTGAGAATAAATGGTTTGATTCATGCCAAAAATTGTCTTTTTATACTGAAAAATCAGAGTAGTGCATAAAGATTACAACGAAATACGAATGACGAACGTACTGACTAATACATATCTGTAAACATGGCCAAATGTTCATATCTACACGATTTCGAAAGACTCGAAGGCACGAAAACACAGATCTCCGAAGATCTCAGGATTTTAAACAATAGACAGAACAAATGAACACACACACATCGATCGAGCGAGAAACAAATAAGCGACGATTAAGAGTTAAGTTTTAGAAAATCAGTCTCAATGAACAGGCCATTATTTTTCATAATTTTTAGTTATACTATTTTACATTTAGACGCGTTCTAAGCATTGAATAGATATTATATTAAGATGTATGTAAGGGTATATTGTGACTATACCTTTTGAACTTTATAGTATTTATATGAAGATTTGCGTAAAACACGAACATTTTAGTATTTCTTCTCTATTTAATAAAATAATGTTGAAAAGGTTGAAATGTTCAAAAGGTTAAAAAGTTGAAAGGAAATACTCAGTACGCATAAATGCTATACCAGATAACTAGTGATGGAATAAAAATGCTAGTTAAATTCAGTTTTTATACATGGCCACATGAAACTGATGTTGTAGATATTTTACGAATTCAGACAATTTTATTTATGTCTAATTTCGTGATTTCTAAAATATTTTTATATCACTGCTATAAACTGAAAATAGAAACATCGAACACATATTACAGTAACTTACATAGGTATAAAAGATAACCTATTTATTAAATATAGCATACGCATTAAATACGATACACATTAAAACATAACACACAGAATTTTTTGTTAGTGCACAAACAATGTCAGTCTTTGTACAGTCGAATCACATAAAATTATTGCTGGAACTGTTTCTAATCTATGGACACTAAGACCTAGACCGAAATCAAGAGGACAAACGAATAACATCGGTACGTGGAGGTTAGGTATATTCATATAATATATAACTAGGTAAAATCAACGGTAGCTATGTATAGGTAAATACGAACTTTTTTTAGGATTTTATTTTATGTTTAGACTAACTAAACTAGGTCTCTATTGATTACAGGTAACTTTCTATTTTGGCTTAAATAATGCGTTAGAAGAATAACGGAAGAGGGAGCTAGAAATAGGATAGCTAGGAGCCGCCGAGGACTCGCCTCGAGTGATGGCCTAACATCGATGCAGTGAACTATACTATTGGTGCTTCAAGTACATACTTAGTCAAAGATATAAATACATATCTTAACATATGAGTGCTTATAGTTATCATATATATACTTGTATATAAGTAGTAATTGTGCAATTGGTATACAGATTTTTTTGGGCCTTTCATTTTGTTTTAAACTTACAATCTAAGACATTTTACATGTTATCATGTCAAGAAAAAAAAAGAAAAAAGTTCTCTCATATCCCGATATTTACAATAATAAATAAGTTACATATTATATTTACAAAATAGCAAAAAGTGCGCAAAAAACGATTTCACAAAATATGCATTTGAGCAATACGTTTAATATATTTACAAAAAGCATTTTATACATAGTATTTTATTTAAACAAAACTACAAATTAAGCGAAACTATGAATTTATAATATACATAATAATATACTAGATATCAAAGAAAACGCTATTTGTGTATGATTAATGTAGAAATAATAGCGATGATTTCGTGTCCTACGTTAATACGTAACTAGTATTACTTACGGTAAAATATTTCTTCCTACAAAACCTTCTACAAATAAGTTATTGCTATCGAGAAATTATTTACAACATGAAGCTATCTTTACGCATAGTTTGAGACATCAAAAGTGAACTGAAGGAAATGAAAACGTTCGATAATCTAGACTTTATACCTAATTATAAAACAATAACATACTACTGTTCGTGTCGCTTAGTTTAATATATCACATTAGATTAGAATCTTGTATACTCATGTCAATTTTATACTTGATAACATGGGAACTATTTGTAAAGTCCAAATTTGATAGTTTACTGCAACATTACAACGCACTCGGCGACTTTACTTGTAGGATCCAATCTTTATAATGAACATATGTTAAAGGGCGTTTCAAAATGGCACTATTGTAAATTTAATCGGAATTATCTTGTCCCGCGGCAGTGTTTAAAGTCCTTGTGTCTTCACTTATTAACGACCTATCGTATCGTCTTTGTCTAGTTATTTTAGGTCTTATTGCACTAAGTAGAGGAGCTGATATCGCGTGGCTCGGCAGTCGGTTTAGGTCCTTCCTTCCTTGGAGTAGCGGTGAGGTGACGCTCGATGACTCGTCTCCTTCGTCGTCGGAAACAGCTGGGTAACTTTCTTTCATTTTCAAGCTGCGCTCTAGCCGTCGAAGAAATCTGGAATGACCTATATGGTTAAGGAAAACATACACTTCTCTTATAATGTATAAATAAGTGGAGATAGAAGATAGATCGCAAATAATACGGCAATAAAACAACGATTAGTAAAGTGCTTAAATCTCAACGTTTGCAAAAACTTACCTGATCTGATTACTAATTGTCCGCAACTTGTTGACTTTCTGCGGTTTTCTCGAGTCCTCCGTCAAATCCAAACTCGAAGATATTTTGGATGAAGTGTCCTGTAAATTAAAAACAATGTAAAATAAGATGCACATGCATTGTAAACTACACTTGGTTACCATGCTCTATGATATCGAGTAAAAAGTGATCGTGAGTATCTGTAATGATCGGTCTATTCTACTCGATTCATTCCATGATAATGTCAACGACTACGGAGATACGTAGGACATTCATACATTAGTACTGACCAAAAATATGAAAAAAAGTTCAAGATACAAGAAGATCAAAACAAATGCGAATTCAAAGAAAGATGATCATAGTAACATTTATGAATGACTCGTTCAAAGTACTAATGAGAACTTGTCTACAGCAACCCTATACTAAGATACATGAAGGTAATTGTTCCCATAATACAATCACCTCGGAACTACGGCATTTTTGTCTTCTTAATGGCTTCCTCAAACGCGTCGGCTCACAAGGCTGTAAATAATCCAACACATAGCTACAACCTACCGTAAAATAATTATAAAAAGCTAAAATTATTAGAATATTGAAAAATCATATGTTTCAGAAAATAACAGCGTGATTGTAAGAGGTGCAGAGTAGGTAGATTTTATGGGAAATAAGTATTTGTTTCTTATTTAATTCAGTGCGATTTGGTGTGAATAAATATGTAATATGTACAGACACAAAAAGTATAAGTTTCTATATAAAGTCTACTCACATATTAATATCGAAAAATATGTAAAACATCTAAGATTATTTTATTTAGAAAACATTTTAAGTTGAGATGTCAATTCGTTTTAAATGTATTTTATGATAAGAAATCTACGATGCAGATGTTTTGAAAAACTACGCATTTCAAACATTAACTGCAACATGTAAATAAATAAAATATTGATTATGCTGGCTTTGTTGTAGTCAGCTTCCAGTCTAACCGTATTCACTTGAACACCGTATTTCGCATGGATGGAAATGGATTATTTACATGGGCCTTCGTTTGTGTTTGGATAGATCTAGATCAGTATACCCCATACAATTTACCGATTACGAAGTCAAATTCTCAATTTTATATTCCAAATATTTAAAACAAAAATTCCTGTCACACACTGAAAAAAATCCACTTTGTTAAAAAAGATCTGGAAGAAATAAACCAACCTGCATTTCCATGTCAGGCAGTCTTAGTTCTCTCGCGGAGGCTACGGATGCAACGCTGGCGTTGGAGACAGAGTCCTCAGATGATGATGAGGAAGCTGGCGCTGGCGCCTGTGACCTTGACCTCCGCCGGCCTCCCTTGCGACCCCGAGTGGCGCCGTCGCGACATCCGGACCCCGGCACCTGCAACATGTTCTATATTGTACTTGGATTTCTTCAGCCCTGGATTCGGTCGATTAAGGTACGTGAACTTAAAAAGGTTGGAGCTTCAATTACGCAGTTAAAACATTGAAAATGTAGAAAAAAAGGTTAAACCGTATATCTCACCTCTAACAAGTTATGCATGGAATGCGGCATGTGCGGCAGCGTGGACTTGGCAGTGCCGGTGACCTCGTGGGATGTGGTCCGCGTCGTCCGCCGGTCGCGCTTGCGGCCGCTCTTCTTCTGGTTGTTTGCACCCGACTTGTTGATCGCACCCTTCACGCATTCCGAACTCGGAAAGTCGTACAACCCGTCAGAATCTGTAAACGGCAGTTGTCTACCGTAAAATTGCGGTGAAAATCTCCCCAAACCTGTTTTATCGCTCAAAGGACTCTCGCTCCTCGAACTGACAGGGCTAAGAGGTCTACTACCTTCTGATAACAATGTGGGAGGCCGTAGGCTGGCCTTTTCGTCCAGCCCTCTCTCGACACTTATACACTTGACTATGGAACATTTGGTCACTCCGCTGGGTGAGCATAGAGTCGTCTGCGGCACGTCCAAGGTCTCTTTCAGCGCTACTAGCTCCATCTCCTTCGCACTAGTGGGTACGTCGTCTACTCTCTCGTCTGTTCCTATGCCTTCGTCGTTGGATTCTAACAAGGGGTCATCGGATAAAGTTTCGGAGTCGGATCGTCCTCGCCTACGTTCCTTACTGTCGTCGTTGGACGCAGCAGGGCTTGAGTTTGTCTTCATGAGCGGGCGCCTCCTGGACTGAAAGCAGGACGGGCCGCCACCGGAGCCCGGGTCTTCCATTTCCGAAGGGCATAATGGATTGCTCGAGCCGCATCGCGAGGGGCCAGGACTCGCCATGGAGCTGTACCCTGACGAGGATAGGTTCGATTCTGAAGGTGCTCTCTCTCCGCGTGCGGACATTGAGAAGGGGCTTAAGTAGCACATGTTGCCTGAGGGCGGGGGTGGTCTAGGGGACATCGGTTCGTCGGACTCTTCACTAGCGTTGTAGGTGACAGTGATGAGGGGAGGTGGCTGGAACTCTAGGTGTGGGGGTGTGCGGCGGGGAGGCGGGGAGCCGGGCGAGGGCCGCTCTATGGTGAGGACGGGTACCCGCAGCCCCGGCGCGGGCGCCACGGGCGACGCCGGCGACAGCTCGCGCTCCGAGCTCTGGCTGTGCGTGAAGCTGGGGCTGGGCGAGTCCGTCACGTGGGTCGAGGGCGTCGGCGTCGTCGTATCTGTGCTTGTTAGTGGCTGTCGCAGCTGGAAAACAGGATAAATATATTCATCAATGATACAAAAACTAACAATAAACTTTGCTCATTATTTAGCTTTTAAAGTATGTAGCTTACCTTCAATCGTAATCCTAAAATCGGTCTTTCGATCTTTGTCTCATACTTTATCTCGTCTAATTCATCCTCACTGGGTGATACTATAGTTGCCGTGGATTCGCTTTTACCGTCCATTTCCATACTAGCCCTGGGCATGCGAGGGGAGGGTAAGGGGGTGGGTAATGGGGTAGGGAGCGGGGTAGGTAAAGGCGTGGGTAGCTCGCGGATAGGAGACAAGCACTTGTTGATGCCACTTGGGACTTCTAAGAGTATGGAGGGAGGGTGGAGTAAGTTGCTTCCCGACGATGAAGACTTGTGAGCACTTAGCGGGTCTAAAACCTGGAACACAAAGAGATATTTGACTACAGGCACTATAATTTCCCTTTCACTATTTTATTCCTGTCTATTTTGTTCGAGTAGGTGCGAGTGTATTACAATGCTTCTATTTACCTGAATCTCTATTGTATTATGAGGTCTTGTGACTGGTGAATCTGGTGCCAACGAGGGTATGTGCGATGAAGCAATGGATATATCGTCGGCATCCACCGTGTCATCTTGTGGTGATGAAGCTGAAGGTGTACTGGACACGGAGACACCTCCCGATGAGGCGCGGGACACAATAGCGGCAGATGATGACGAAAAATTCCGGAACATTGCGAGGATAGAATCCGCGCTAGAGATTTTTGGAGTTCTGAAAGTAGAGAAATGGAAATAATAGCATATTTTTTTATTTCAATTATTTGTAAAGGTATGTTTTTTTGTAATTTTAATACGTGACTTGTAGAAAAACGAACCTGGAATATTTCTTTAAAGCAGCATTTGTCAATGTCAAATCTAAACTGGACATGGAATCACTGCCTTGATTACTAGACGTGCTATGAGGCGACCTCACCTCCACGCCAGGGGAAGGCGGAGTGCTCGATGCCTTTGCTCTCATTCCTCGGTCCGCTATCACCGCCATCGGTATCGTAATCGTATTTACCATATCAACGTCAGAACTAGAACTCATTTCAGCAGACACTTTGTTCAAAAGTCTTGCGAAAGTCACTTTCTTCTCCAACTTCGGGTCAGATATGTGTCTCATGGATGGTGACGTCGAAGGTGTTGACGCTTCACTTGCAAACGATGTCTCCTTATTCTCGTTCCCGTAGTCGACAAACGCCGGAGCACTCTCCACGGTACTCAGCGTCCGTTTCTCAGACATCTGTATCAGTTCACCCATGGTGATCTTTTTCGAGTGATCGTTTGCTGTAGCGGGACTTATTAGCTGTTGTAGTATTTGCTTTTTCTCCGCAGCATTTTTCTTAGTTGGTGTTGAATTGTTTCGTTTTTTGCGGGGCGATGGTGTTCCTGTACCGAAATAGTTCCATGTACTGACTTGTCGACGGAGCGCGATTTTATGAAAAGCGACGACATCGAATGTATGACAAAAGCAACACAATATTCAGAGTTTTCAAAAGGGGGTTCAACAACAACAGTTATTGTCTGAGAGATCATCATCATGCCTTTGATCTCAGTGCATACTAAGGAAGCCAATTCTTTAGGGTAGGTAAGTGCCGAATTAAAAACTTTTGGTCGTGCCAATTGTATATCACTCGAGTGTTCTGTGTTGTGTCCATGACAGATGAGTTATGGAGATGTTGATCTGTCATGTTGTATAGTTATTGTAACAGGAAAAGCGACATGAAAAGCTACAGAGAGAAAGATAACTAGAAGTACATTAACATTAGTTTCAATAGCTATACAATATTAAGACAGTGTTTTGGTTTCAGGTCACTAAATGTTTAAAATAACGTGCGAAAGATGCACCATATCAGTAAAATAGTTTATTTAACAAAACATTGTCTATACAAGCATGCTAGCAACATTCACATAGAAAAGTAGGCCTTTGAATTGTCATTAATGTTGATATAGTAGGTACATAGAAAAAACTTAATTTAGAAAATGATTCGTGTTTCAAATTAAAATAAATCAAGACTATTGACAAAACAGAGGCCAAGTTAGTTGGACGATCTAGAAAGGTGTCAACGAAGGAAGGAGCGGCTACGTTAGAGATGCTGTGTTTGTGCTGTCAGGGGTGCACACATTGACATCTGAAGAAATAAGAACGAGGGTTGCAGGCCAGATTACATTGGTCTTTGCATTCCACATAGAAATTTCATTCACAGCGGGGACACATCCAGTGCTAACCGAACCGGTCGCCGCGCGCTCCGCCAAATGTTTGAGATACCGAATGATTTGCAAATGATACTCCAACAAATCTGCTGGTAAAGCCTTGTGTCCTAGCGAAACGAAGTTTTAATGAAGATTTCATGTTTCTGACTCTCTGTAGGAGATGTCATGAAGGGTAATGAGAACTCGAGATGTCACTAATTGAGACAAAAGGCTTTAAGCATTTGACGTGATTTTGTGATCAGTACCATTAAACAATACAAACAAACAAGATGCCTTGATTCTAGTACATAACAGCTAAGGATTATATTATTTTGCTGCATCCATCAAAAAATATTCAAGACAGGAATCAGTTAAACTAACATCAATATTTATCTAATATTATTATGTAACACAGAGGAATGGTCCGTGGAGTAGTGGATGCGGTCGCAGACTACATGATACGAGGCTACTGAGGTCGTCTGTTGCGGAGCGCGCGGGTCGCGGGCCTAGGAACACATCGCTCCAGTCCTTACGTCCGGGCGGCGGCTTTAACAGATCGTCCAAGCTAAAGGTGCGCGCGGCCCGCGGGTGCGGCGCGAGCCCCGACACGGACGGCTTGCGGATACCCAGCCGCGTGAGCAGCGTGCGGTGCGGCGGCGCCTCGTGCCCGCCGGCTGTGGACAAACGCCGCTCGTCACGCGCCGCTAGCGCTCCTGCGTGGCCACGGCCGCGTAGCGCCCGCCGGCCCGCCTGGCGCCGCCCGCGCCCGCTACCCCCACACACACAGGATTGCCAGACACCACTCAACTTACTCAATTTGGATGAGCGTGAAAGTCTATGCCGTCCGTCAGTCCCGTCGGTCCGCGTCCAGTGTTACGATGAAGGCGGTTTCAGTTAACTCACATTGTCTCGTAGGGATTTATAAAAACTTTCAAGTAGTTACCGAGCCGATTGGTATGTCAGGTCACATCTAAACTTCTGGCAATCCTTTTCCACGTAACTATAGACACGATTATTTTAACTTGTCGGCCCGGAGGGTGGCGTTGGCAGAACATGTACAGGTTGGCTAACAGACAGACGCTACTTACTGTTTGCAGTGCGCAGGTAAAGTTAAAAGAATCGTGGTTGGACGGACTCCAGAAACGTGAGGAATGCATCTATCGAGTAACACCCATCTAGGTCAATACATGCATGAACTTGCAACAATATTTACAAACTATGTCACATTCAGTTTCTGGAACCGCCACAGTAAACAGAAAAGAAGAAAGTCAAAGAAGAATGAAAGTAAATTACGCAAAACGTGTCCTTACCATCCCAGAGACAGTGCGTTTATTGAGAAAATACATGAGTATAGCGGAAACAATTTGACAAAATGTTGAAATAAAGCGTTATTGTACTGTGAGTCACAAATATACTTTTTTCAAAACGGTCAAACTAATTACCGTGTATTTATTAAACTGTGACAGTGGCAAGCCGATTTGAACGTAAACTGAGAGTGTGCTATGGAAGAGAAGTTCTTATTGGAATTTTATTTTTGGGTCAAATATGGGCCTAAAGATTTGTCCTCCGTGTATTTGAGGGGGGTACTTACGTCTAGCGCAGCGGTCGGCCTCCTCGGCGAGCAGCTTCTCGATCTTCTCGGGGAAGTGGCGCTTGGCGCACCACACGAGCCCGATCATACCGAGCACCACGAACACCGTGATGAGGCCGAGCCAGAACGGCTCCTGCAGCATGCGTTGGCCCAGGCTGATGATGTTGGGCGACGGGTTCGGGGTTTCACACCTGACGAGTATGAGTTTTTATTAATATCTTAAAAACGACGTGCTTATTGTAATACTTTTTAAGCAGCTCACGTAACTGAAAACTTCTTGTCAAATAGGGTTTTGCCGAAAGAGGCGTGGCTGGATATTTTGGGAGCATAAAATGTTAATCGATGAGGACTTTGCACCACTATCCACTTTCACCAGTTACCATGTTTTAAAGTGGAGTTATAACATACGCCAATACTTATTGTAAATATTATACGATAACGCACCGCTTCCCTTTCCACGAGGGGTTACACTGGCACAAGAAGCCGCCGTCGCGCTCGGTGCAGGCGCCCCTGTTGTTGCAGGGCTTGCTGGCGCAGGGCCGCACGCGCTCGGCGCAGCGCCGCCCGCGCCAGCCGCGCGCGCATGCGCAGCTGAACGCCTCGCCCGCCTCACTTGCATCGCTCACCACCAGCGAGCAGTTGCCGTACACACAAGGGGAGCGCTCACACGCTGTCACCAGGCAGAACAAACCTGAGAAACACGGGAATGGGTAAAATTACCTAAATGCGAACTGAAAAGGGTATGGATAAAATTGTGCAAAAATTACACTTGAAGAAAATGAAAAGGGAAAACGGGTCTCTCTAACTAAATATTTTTTGGAAGCCCTTGTACGCTTTGCTGTAGTACCAAAATATCCTTCCTGTGCAGAAGAATCGGTAAAAATCTTAATTGTCCTACAAACAGAATTAATGTCAGATTATTACCAGCATAATATCCAGCACACTGGCAGAAATTTCTGGAATCTTCTGTGATACACCTTCCGCTATGCAGGCACGGGTTTGGATAGCACGACTCCAAGTTAGTCTCCTCCGGCAGCAGTAACACTTTGCTGTGGTATTCTGGATCTGGAAATTGTACATTTCATACGTTACTACCAACTTAGAACTGCATCCTACTCGAAGCAGACACGTTTTTATGTTTCTTAGTCTTGTAGCAAATATATCGGTAGGAATTGTAGGAAAGATGAAATGGCATCTTTAGTTAAGCAATAAGATTTTGCTCCTGGTATTTGGAGTTTTGGGGATGTTTAATTCCAAGTTCACCACAGTGTGACCACCATGTGATTAATTTTACGGATTAAGAGGAGAACCCCTCTTGATGAACTTAAAGGTCTTTGCGAGAAATGAGGGAGATCTAACAATTGTTGTGTATTGTGTACCTTTGTTGACGATAAGCGTGACATCCATGTTAACCCCTCGCTCTCCGGCGTGCTGCGTCACACTGAGAGAGTGTAAGTACGAGTTGATGACGAGCGGCGCGCGTGGTTCCAGCTTCCTCTTGGTCCTGTCCACCTCACACAGCGTCCATTCCGTGCCATTGTTGTCTGTGTAGCTGTCTTTGACCTACAAGGAGAAAGCTAAGATTCAATTCATATTTAAGGGTAGACGCTAAGTGACTAATTGGACAAGTAAATACGCCAATCATAGCAAATGGGGCTTTTGCGGTAAAATTGACATTTGTAACAAGTGAGACACTGGGAGCAAGGTTGACTTGACATTCTTAAGACATTGCATACTTAATATTTTCTGATGACGTAGGTCCACCTCCTATGGTATGTTTGATTTAGGTTATATCGCACCTGTATCCACCCGACGCCGTCCCCACAAGGCCAGGGTTGCGGGCGCGCGGCTAGCAGCGCGGACGCGGCAAAGGCCAGCGTGAGCGTGTGCGCGTGCGGCGCCAACACACGGGTGCGTAGTGTGGCGCGCGCGGGCGCACGCCCCGGCCAGTTGGCGCCCGCCAGCCGCCCGCCGCCGCGCCCCCCGCCCAGCTCCACCACGTGCGACACGTTCAGGTAGCTTACTGCCGCCGAACATAACACGTTCTAATTGTAATGCCCTCGTGATAACCATTCGAGGTATAGGTCATTGTTAGTGAGAGATAAGGCAGTTATGGAACAGAAAATTTTCTTCAAAAAATATTTTAGTTAGCTAATCAGAAATATTTTAACTAAATGTTACTACCGTGACATTAGTTCCCGATAAATTACATGACAGATTCTTTCATACAAAGAATGTCAAATTATTCAAATTATCTGATAACGGCTAGTCAGTGATTCTCAAATAGGCGCTCAATCTTTTTAATAGTGGATTACATTACAATAGCACTATACAAAAAGAGGGGAGTACCTACTGCTTTTCTCTATTTACTGTATTTCGAACAAATAAACAAATACAAAATTACTTACTAGTCTTAAAATGCGCTATAAACCCCTGCCCTGTAACATTCTCGCCAGTTTTGATCCTAAGTCTGAGGATTTCAGACTGCGATACAAATAGGCCATTGGTTAACACGTTGGCGTCCAGAAAAGGCCTGATTGGTGGACTCTGCAGGTCGATCTGGACCTCGATGTAGGTGTCTTCAGGGATGGAGTCCGTGACGTTGATGGGAACGCCTTTTTTGAACACCCCGTAACCGAAGTCAAAGTGACTGATGTTCAAGAACACGCGTTTACCTAGAAATGAAAGGTAGATTTGATTTCGGACTTAAAATTATTGTTGTATTTTGGTTGCTTAAAGGTGATATACCAAAAATAAAATATAAATATACAAGATCATTTTCAGTATAATATACATGCAAAGAACTTACCAGTAGGAGCAAGGATATCGATGGTGCAATCCAGGTTGGGTAGCAGAAAGTGAGGGTAGTTCGGACTTTTGATGACACCCTCTTTCGACGTGAACGTCTGGGAGGGACAGCCCACCAGCTCCACGGCGCGCCACAGCACAGAGAACCCCGAACCTTGAGTGCTGGAAATATAGCAGAGTTTTGTAAGGCGTGATGTGTCCTTATTGAGCCATTCTTCATCTAACCGTCAGGTATTTTTAAAGGCCATTGAAATAATTGAAAAAAACATATTGATAAGTCACTTTTGTTAGAGCAGTAATCTTACTTGTAATCAGAATGGAAGTACAGAACCGCCCTGTTAGTGGAAGCAACCCATCGAGCTTCGCCGACCGAACCGCAGTACCTCGACGACTTCATATTCCAGACATCGCGAAGCTGCAAAGGTATTATTACAAAATTAACATAAGGCCGTGATGAACTTGGGCAAAATCACAGCCTTAACCAGGTTATTGTGACAGTACGACATGCTTGCATACAGGACAAGGAAAATGACGAGATAAAAAGAGAAAGAAACAAGAACGGAATAAGGAAAACCGAAAGGTAGTCATACCATCGCCTAAATGATGATGACTGAATTAAACATGGTTTTCCTCAAATAATTTGCAGAAAAGCAAGCAAAGAGTAGTTACTTTTTCCCTGATCTACTCCATCGGGAAATAAGTACAGGCGTGATAGTAATACGTATTATTTCAACATAAATTAACGCTATTTCATTTAAATTACCTGTGGGTATCTCAAGATACCTAACTACTCTCAAACCCAGTGTTTCTTAGTCCTATCATTACAAGGAGTAGCGAAAATTATTGTTATTCCCCCAAGGTTTTAGAGAAACAATCAGCCGGTATTAAAATTTAATTATAATTGAAACAATGTAACGGAAATTATTTGTCTCTAAACGAATAAGACTTATAACAAAGACGACGAATATAAATTCGTAATTGAATTTTTTATTTGAAGAATCTTGGGTCGAATATATTTATGTTATTTTACATAATTTATGCAATTATTAGATTACGTATTCGATTCTTCTTTTTGTATGGTAATATCTAATTTGTTTGTGTATTATGCGATTTCACAGTTATTTTCCGGTGTTTGCTTATTGATTAGATACTAAAGTGAGTCATTCTCTTTTGGGTTTTGTGACATCGTTGACTAAAAATAAACTTTTTATCTCATTAATACAATATTTGATGCTTTTATACATCAGTGCCTTGATCAGAAACAAAAAAAACTACTAATTAATTTTAATAGACGTTACAATGTATTGAATAAACAGCAAAAGAAACTATGTAATTTGATAATGGCCCCTTACCTCAACGAAATCATAAAGGCAATCCTTCTGGTACTCAAGATCTACAGTTTGGAAGACAAACACCAGCCGCGTGTCAGGAGGGCCCACCACGTGCACCCAGTAGTCCAGGTCGTTGTCGTACATGCCCGGGTGGTTAGGGCTCGTAAGGGCGCCTATTAAACAAGCAAGTTTAGTAAGTTTAAAGCACAGTATGTACTGATTCTCATAAGTACAAAGGCATTTTAAGCGGCCCCACGTTGGGCGCCATTGTAAATGTGTTATATGTAGAGCAGAGTTGCTGTTTGATGTCGAAAAAAAAATGTAGTTTTACTTCGGAAAAGGTTATTGGTTGAAGAGTTGCGACGTATGTTCTCTGAATTTCATATTATTTTTTGGTAAATCCAGAATATTATTATTACTATGCTAATTTTTATCAGTATTTGTGTACATTTACAGCGTAATAACTAACTAACTGTTATGTCCATATGGGCTTCATTATTAAGATCACCGTATTCCTTACCTGACGCGCCCTCAACAGTCCTGTTCTTCACGATGTGTTCCGGGTTCAGCCTTCGCTTGCACACATACCCACCGGTCACGGCGCACTTGTGGAGCGTCCAATACAGTCCACTGGGCTGTGATGGCACTAGAGATGATTTCCACTGCAATCATCAATGTATCATATTCAACATCTTCGTCAAAAGAGTACATGCTTTTTTTATGAGTACTTACAATATTGCCGAGTTTTAAGAATTGTTACAGATACCGTCAAAGTTTCAAAGAATGCAAAAAAAGTTCAGGATCTAATGAATTTTAATAACAGAATTAACAGTGCCATACCCAAACACAGCATTCATTTCAATAGTGATATAACAAAAATGTCACCATAACTTAGATTTTTAAGGGACCAACTTTTATACTAAACACAAAAACACTTTCCATCAACACCCTGTTGTCCCTCCCTGGACTATAAGGCCCCGTTAAACCGAGTTATGCATAAACTCGCAAGTAAAGTTCAAAACTTAACAAAAAAGTTCCTCTAAACAAACTTCAAGTTGTAATTCCTTTGTTAATCTCAAACCAACGGGGTAAACGCATGACAAAGTCAGGATAAACTATTTAAGAAGTTTAGCTTGAAACTATCTTTGAACATTAACTATGTAGCCACATTTATACGTGCGTTATCACTATCTGCTTATGAAGCCTCGGTAATTTATTAAGCCCCCAATCTCTTTATGGTAATCCAATTAATAGTTCGCTAAAGAAACTTCGAGTAACATAGATTGAGGCGGTGAAGATTGTGCTTGCGGAAGATATATTTTGAGTGATTTAGTTAGTAACAAATAATGGGAACGTCTTTGAATGAACGCATGTAAATAATCTCTCTTATATTTGATTCAAATTCTTTGGCTATCATTCGCAATTGATTACATATTATGGTCAACGAGAGGCTCCCATTATTATTTAAAGTAGCTTGTGTAAGCAAGACAGCGCACTACATGTTGTAGAGCGGTGTCCCACTTCAATAACTATGACTATCTTACTTTAAGTAGTAGGAAGGCCCTTTTGATCTTGTCTGTTTCTATTGCTCTCTAAACATTTTTGATTAAAATAAAGCTCCAATATCCGGAAAACTAAAAGCGTCATACCAAAAAACATTTGCCGTCTTACCTGAACCCCCAAACAGGCATCTTCGATATCCTCGGTATCATTATACGGCGGCCAGCCTTGGTACCCGACAGCGCTTCCATCGATCCAGCTGAAGCTATCCCCGTCTTCCGTCCCCTGCCTTGCTCCGAGCCAGTAGACAGACCCAGCGCTGTAGTCGCTGCTTTGCCGGATCCCTGAGACTATGAAGCGCTCTTCGTCCGCTGAGTGCACAGATGATAAATGCATGCTCAGGCCTTCGCATACCTAGACAGAAATATTTAGGTAGGTATCAACCAAATCACGGGTTCACGCAGTTTTTTGCGCACCCTGTCACCTTAACGCGGACATCATTAACTAATAGTGCCGACATTCAAGCGATCCTTTCATATCGAGTTTGACCAAGCTTCATTTCTTCATTTGCTTCATTACGTCAGGTGGTATAAATGAATACCTACTTTTTGCCAATGTATTCAGAGCTCTCTAAAAACGAATTATTGTACCACAATTTTAAAGCAATAATTGCCTTCGGCCATTATTTGCCTTCACAATGTAATAGCACATCATTAAACGCGGTATTTTGTTAAACACGAAAAAGCATAAATTCAGACTTCACCTATAAATATTTTAAAAGCGAGCCGGCAAAGTTTACAAACCACAAAATGTTTAACCAGGTCAAGAGAACATAATAATTACAGCTGCCTAAAGTTACGGGATTAAAATAAGGTAAAAACTCTTTAGTATTAAGAATAAAGACTATAATCACACTGTCAGCTCGTCCATCACTTTGTTATTTAGGCCAGAACAATGGCGTCGGTGCTATGAAAAAGTGTAACTTGCGACTAGGAGACTTGTCGCGGGTTCCACTGATGGAAACGAAAATATATGTGGGAGACTTTTCTCGTTATAATATAGAAATTTAGCTGAACTTAAAACCTTTGTTCAGAATCTGAATGTGGTAAAACTGAAAAAAAATTACACCACTTTTAAAATAACAACTTTTTGTCAACTTTCAGTAAAAATGTGCACTTTAAAATCGAAGTAACCATATTAAAGTATTTCTCCACTAAAACTTAATAAATACTCAAATAGGAGTAAGTATGGTACGGTTTTAGCCATTGCATTACGAAACCCTAAAAACAAGACGCTCTGTGAGTCCAGTCCCTAAGCTGAACGGACAATGTAATGCTGTTGTAAAGCTTACGATGTACCATTTACCACGACCACTTTAAGCAGGACTATTGCTGTTGTGGGAGCGAGATAGCGCGCTACAATGTACGTATCGGCGTCTCGCTTACCCGACGACGGCAATTTTGTTTTTGGATTTCATGGTAAGGGTGCAGGTCACCCAGATGGACAGTTCTCAGAAGGATTACGCGTAAAGTACAAAGTGTTACGTTTTTCTTTATGTCAGGAAGTCTCAATTACTTATTCCTGTTCTTTTTTGTTCGTTTGACTTTGATGTCACTAAGTAAATAAAGGATTTTATTGCAAATTACTTCAAAGAGTTTTTAATATCACTTTGTTATCCTTAGTGTGAATAACTCTAATTGACATCAAACTTTATTTTGCACAGTTGCTTTTGAACAGAAGTTTAAGTCTTCTAATTTAAACATTAAATCTTTTTAAAACTGCCTGTTTAGGCATTGTTCAAATCGGCTAAATATTGTACGAAGTATTTTTCATATTAGGCTATTACTGATTTGTTTAAGTTATAATTTCGGTTTGTCTGTATTAGGGCTTTTTGAAGAATCAACAGACTAGAACATCGAAAATTTGTTCTTGAAATATCGTGTTGTACGAATCAACGTATCGTGTTGTCAATTGCAAGGGCAAAAATTAGTCAATCAGTCATAAAAAGTTGCTCCAGTGATTCTGCGAAATAGTTTGTCCTCTGGCTACATTTTGAATCCATGTTTTGTTTCACCAAACAATAACAAAACACAACCCTTGGGTTAACTGAGTACGTTAGGATTAATGGTACCATTCAAATGACAACGATTAAAGAATCCCTAACATTTATACCGGGATTATACTTCTTTGCCGGGAGATACATTCACACGTTTAACTTAACGCGTCGTTTGTATGGAGGACAAGGGATCCAGGACATAAATCATTTGGGATTACGAGAAAGGGACTAGGACCGTCCACTTGGGTGTTGTGTTGTCCAATTTTAAGACGGGTTCTTATCTGACCTCCTTCGCAATGACAACTGGCTGGATATACTGGTGATAAGCGTTTTTTATAACGTATTAGTTGGAGGCTTATGTTTTGACCGTTAAATTTCTTTTTCAAAGTTGTATGGTAAAATAATGAGCAAATGCTACCTACTTGTAGATTCTGTGATGTTTTAGATAGTAATTCGCATGTTTTCCAATTCTCATCTATATATATTTAATCGTCCTGGCGTTATGAATACATAACGAACATCCATGCACTTATCTTTCGCCATAGTTGTACTACTGATTTATTTTAAATTAATAATAATAAATAAATCTAACATAACAAATATTTTGATAGCTAATTTTTTTCGCCAGGCTTTTTTAGCGTTTTGATTGGCTTCACTTACTAAGCCGATTCATTTTGGTCTCTTAGCTTAGTGCGCGTATTCATAACATATGCACAGACGAGGCTGTGATTCAAAGCGCGTTATTTTTGGGCTTTATGAGTTTGTGGCAAAGAGAAAACTGCTTAAAATATTGCTTTGTGGATGTTCTCATTGAATGACACTGGTAGTGAGAACTAATTGGCTCTTTATTGAACTTTTGTTCGTATACAATTAGTCTAAAGCAATAGTTATTCTTTAGCTGCTTAGTATGGAAATCTAGTTCCCTTAAAATACACGGAATATATTTTCCAAACTATTTACCTCTTCTATTCCTATTTCTGTGTTTTTATATCCATCCCTAGTTTTTGTCAATACACTTCATTCGCATATAGTCGTCTACACAATCCATCTAATTCTCCAAAACATTTCTGCCCATTTCAGCATATTGAACTCGAACTACTGCATAGCAACAGTTCACAAGTCTATCGCGTAATATATCAACGTCGGAATCAAACTTCCTGGCTCGAGCATTCGATATTGTTGCCAAGTGAATACGTATTCGACGAACTACTGCTAATTAAGCTCTGAAAACTTACCTGTTTGGCAGTCGCCCAAGACGCTTTGGGGTAGCCGGAGAAAAGGTAGCAGTGCCCGCTGAATAACACTTGTTTTGAGTCCATACACGACTGGGCTGTGGACAAAAACTATCATGAATTCGGGTTCCGTTGCTCGTTTAAAAGTTTTGGGGGTTCATGGGACTTCATACATTGAATTTGCGTTTAGCAAAACAAGTTAGAATTTGATTTTGCTGTTAAAATAAAACAAAGCTTAGATCGCGGAAGTTTTGGAATGAGATAAGATAAGTCTTGGCATCCAGTGGAAGGATTTACATAAACACGTTACGTAATTGTATTCTATATCCAAAACTATTCTACTGCATCCCTCATGGCATCTTAAAAGTAAGGCTTAACTGATGTATCCGTCAGTTTGGTGCATTATGTAATATTAGTATTAGTAGTATTTAATGTAAAGAAAAATTGAAAGTCAAAATATGGTAAAGGTGACAAAAGTTACGCTGCATCGAGGCCATTTACAAAAAAACTCTATGTTCTCCAACACGCCTTTTACCTTAAAAACTAAAAATAACCGCTGATAAATATCTATCCGACCAACATTTCCGCTAAACTTTTCAGATAACATAGCTGTGATTTCGTCACGTGACGGTGACAGGACATGAAATATTTATAAGTTCGTGGCTCGGGGCAACGGAGTGAGAAATAGACGGTAATGCGACGAATTAAAACTTATTGCCACTTTATGATATGAATCAGCAGAATACCCAAGGTAACACCTACACAATTACTCATTTTGGCAGGCACTTAAACTTGGTGTCTTGGTATATTTGATTTAAATGTTTAAATAGCCATTTGTTTAGATTTTTTAAGAGGTCTATGATCAAGGACGAACGATATAAGGACCGGAATGTGGAATGATAGCGTGCGTTGTAAAAAAAACAAATGACCTCGAAAACCGATAAATGTTTGGACGAGCAAAGTCTGTCAACTTGATTCCGACAAGTATCATATAATTCTTTCCATATGCAAAGAAGTGGAGAGAGAGAAAAAGGGATCACATGAAAAAAATATACGTAAGTATTAAAGAAGAAAAAACGTCAATTTCTCTTCTGTGTCTAAAAACCATGTCCATGTAATCGAAGCCGTGATTTCTGTATTACCTTGAATTGAATGACCTTGAAAACTAAACCACACAGTAACCGAATCACGTTCTTCCCCACGTTGCGTCTCAAATACCAATCAGGAGCGAATTAAGAGAAACGAGAAACAAAAAGGCTTGATTTATTATACTTTGGGAAAAGCAATTTCAAATGTTACTCGATAACCAATAAGAACAAATACAGTTTAGGTACTAAATTCTTTTGTTAGTTCAAGAAATGTTTTGGTACCTAATTTACTCTAAGTTGTTTAGGTAAAAACGATATTATTTTCGGAAGGACTCGTTGCAAGTTATTTGTAAAAAAAGAGTTTTATAAATGTGTCCATCCTTTAAGTCCTAATTTAGAGATTATCTGTGTCTGTCTCGAATAAGGCACATGTATGTAACATATGTGTGTTTTGGCCGAATCGGTTTTAAATACGGGAAGGAGGGATTTTCTTTCTAAAAGTACCCTTTTCCGCTATGACCAGAAGTTATTAACACATGATGGTAATTATAAGCAGAGATAAAAATGAAGTTATTTTCCAGGCAGACTAAATTATTTTACCGTTTTCAACACATTATTCTTTACATTTAAATAAGAGAAGCGAATCTTCCTCATTATTATACAAAGAAAAACGAAGACTAGTGTAAACTGGTACTTAATTAGTATTCCAAATGCTTTAACAGTGTTTTAATTAAGTATTGCGAGCGTTTTTCTTCGGTGGTCGTATTGCATTAAAAGATGGAACGTGTTTATTTATTAAATGCAGCTTATAAACAATATAAGACTGTAAAAAGTGGTTACTTTTGTGGACACACTATAGAAAACTTATAATTATTTAGGAAAAAATTAATTTAAAAATTGTTGTCAATTTTTTATGTAGTTATATGTGTCTATAATTAGATCAATCAAATTCAAAAGTAATTTATTCAAGTTACGCTACCAAGTAGCACTTTTTGAAGGTCAAGTTACATTGGACAGCACTCAGTTTCGCATACCCTTCGCAGTTTGGATGTCCTACGATCAACATGTGTAATTAGTTTACCAACATCCTGCATATATATTTTGCTTTACGCTGAATTGCATATTTGATAACCTTTTTCAGCGCGGATAATTTTCATTTTAACAACCTAATTTCGATAATAGAAAAGTCTTCTACAGCACTATATTATTTTAGATACGGCATTGTACTCCTTCGTGCGTAGCTATAAACATTTGAAGCTTTAATTGGGACGTGTCCCTTCTAAATATTAAATGGACGCTAAAGAGGAAGAAACAACTAAGCTCGTTGAGGCTGTATTCAGATAAGTTTCCGGCTTGAATTATTAATGACATTGTTGGACAATAATTACTTTGTGATCGGCGAAATAATAAAAGAAAAAAGTATATATCGCCATGATAGAGTCCGCCGAGTAAGATGACATTTGAGATCCTCCTACACAATGTTACATCGCATAAGAATAGAAAATTACAAATGTATAGGAATGAAAGGTAACGTGACTTTGACTTATCAATACAAGTTCAACATACGGAGAGATTCAATAGCGTTAGCGCTTGGAGATATGTAGCTTGTATACAGGGAAAGGACGCGCATTGAATGAAAATATTCCTAAACCTATAGAAACTAAACATCTTATTTTTTCTATATATCCTCTTTGTGTAAAGATGAATATACCTATATACATATTATATGTATACTACAGGCAAAATCTATACAAATCTATACTAATACATAAAGCTTCTATACTAATAATAATTTGTTTGTTTGTTTGTTTGAACGCGCTAATCTCAGGAACTACTAGTTCAAATTGAAAAATTCTTTTTGTGTTGAATAGGCCATTCATCGAGGAAGGTTTTAGGCTATAAACCATCAGGCTGCGACTAATAGGACCGAAGATACAATGGAAAATGTGAAAAAAATAGGGCAGGTATAAATCATAACTTATATCTAATACCCACTATACCCACGGGGACGAAGTCGCGGGCAACAGCTAGTATACATATAAAGCTGAAGAGTTTGTTTGTTTGTTTGACCGCGCTATTTCAATATATGTTCAATAGCGACCAACCATTCTTCGAAGAAGGTTTTAGGCTATATAACATCACGCTGCAACTAATAGGAGCGAAGATACAATGGAAAATGAGACAAAAAACTGTTGAAAAAAATGTTCAAAAATTCCTAACTTATATCTTCCTATTACATAACTACGGCAGTCCAAAGTCAAGTATTAAAGGTGCTTGTTAGATCATACTCGCTCTTTAAAAAGCTGGCATGTACTTCCTCGTTAACTAGTCTCATTCATTCATTCACTCGCAAACGAATGGGAACGCTGTTATTCAAATTTCAGTTCTAGAATATGAATTTACTGGTTTAATGGACTGGATGCCTTTAGATTTATGAATTTTAAGAGGAAATACTTCAGGAAACGTTAATTGTATTGGCTTATTGCGTGAATGAAGTATTATATAATTTTGTATTCATTTTTGTTTGGTGTGCTGCAGCTTAAATAAAAACATATTTCCCCGGCTTTAAAAACCGTTGCATCATTTAAGTAGGTTTAGAATTATTTTAAAATCTATAAATTGAAGAAGCTCCATCGCTTGTGAATAATATAATTATAATGTCAAACGCGGTTAATAGATCTAGCGGGGTAAATACAAACTTTATAATAGCTCTAAAAGGTTTTCCAGAATAAACCAGATTATTATGACTCTCGACGGTTGAATAAATAAATTATTAGAAACCTGTTTTTATTTAAAAAGCAACAGAGCTTTCTAAATCTTGGTAAATCTATCTCTATTTTTGTATGCCATGTTTCATTATGCCATGACAACTTAAATCTACTTTAAATAAAAACAATAGACGACTGTCTTCAGAAGATAGAATTCCCCCACAATTGTAGCCATTGTATCAAGTTGTAACAGCTAGCAGACAGTGAAAGCTAAAGACATGCCAGCTTGACGCCAATTTACACAGTGTCACGAGCAATTTACGCAACGCGACAATTGTCTTGACGTCACAGACATGTGTGTAATCTTGTCTGTGCGTCTTAGAAGTATTGAAAAGCCTGGACCATTACTTAAAAGTAGAATTAGACTCCTGAAAGGTACATTGTTACTTGCTTATTGGCAGAAAAATAATATTTGAATTAGTTCTAAGTACTTTTAATGTGAGGTGAAAAATTAGCAATAGATATTAATGGGTGTAATATTGTAAAACGTTTACTGAAACAATATTAAATTTAGATAAATCTATTTTCAACAAGTTTAACAGTGATTAATTTTCTGAATAAACGTTACGTTCGACACGTGGAGAACATAAATTGCGATAATATACAGCTTTTAAACAAACACCGCTCGAACAACACGAACCAATATTAATTAAAATCTTATCACACTAAAACCTCCATGCTACGCTATTCTCTTTGCACAATAAATTTTAAAATACGAACGAAAATAATTTTCGAATTTGGACTAGTGGCAACACTGGCAACGGTTGTTATCATCAGCGGGCATAGTTTAACAGCTTTCAACACTAATTCCATTATTGTAGAGGATTTCGACTCCGCAGTCCGTACACAGATTATCCATGGCACCGGCTTCCAAACCCCTACTAATTAACCCACACATTTCATGAAAGCAAACTCCACGCTATACATTGACGAGAACGTTCATTAAGGGTTTCGTGTTGTTATTTTGAAGAGGCAATGTATTGCGTGTAGCTTAATGCCGTCATGTAAAGTCTGGCGTCGAGTATTATGTGATGCGGGGTGCGTTATTTGACTTTTCCAAGTTATTATAATGTGTATTTTTTTCGGCTCGGCTTTTATGAGTTACCGTCTCACGTAGCGTGTTCTTAGAAATACGAAAGAATAGAAGCTTTTAAAATTAAACGAATGTATATTGGATATGTTTACGTGCGCCATGAATAATTAAGGATAATCTCAAGTGCTTTTAGCTTTTCGCCGAACACGGGTTTACTTTAAGATATAAATGACTTGTGATATATCTTTGGGGTTCCATTATAATATAAACTATGCCTGTGAAACCATAGTTCTGATGTTCCTTATTTAAAACACCCAGCCACCATTTAAAATCGACTAAAGTTTTTTTTTTTCTGGTTGAAATTTGAACTCGCAGTGCTTTGTATTGGCCTCAAACATTTGTTTAAGTGGCAAATTCTTTTTTATCAACTTAACCTTGTTTTGTTTTTATGGAGCGACAGCGTGCTGTAGAGTACGGCACTAAGGAAGCGGTGTCGTTCAATGTAAACTTTATAAATCTGACACCATTTGCAATAAGGTCACTTGTGAATTCAAATGAATAGGATACAATTCGCCACACATGTTGAACACCTTTATTAAAGCATTTCCTTCGTAAAACTACTGCTGTGCGGTGAACTGTACTTCACCTGTTCGCGCAAAAACGTCGCTGTATTAAGCTTGATTTTCAATAGCATCGTTAATGATAGTTTTCATTAGTATCTCTCTTGTTCTGAACTATTCTTGGTTGACTCATTCTATAGACCACATATATCTGTACATGGAACATATTTTTATTCTATTGATGGTAATAACAAGATTTCCTTGCTAATTCCCTTTTAATGACGCATGAAATCTTTCTATAACTTTGTTCATAAAACATTTTCTCGTCTCGATTGAGAGTGCTTTCAATCGTTTTAAAACCTATTGTGCAGTCGATAATCAAACATTAAGAACGAGCTCGTACAGTCCGAATAAAAAACATCGAAACTCGGGAGCGAGCGGGAGCTCGGAGTCTTACATAGCCGCGGTTAATTAAAACTAGACTGCGCATTATTCAACCCGCTTCGCTCTACAACACCAACTTAGATAACATAATCCCCGCCACTCAATAATACACTCTATGCACACGCTGTTAAGGCTAGGTTAACTGCATCGACAACTTTGCACCCATTGTTGTCAGTGTTACGCGATTCCAAACTTTAAATCCAGGTACTAAAGGTGTTATGCGAGGCACAATAGACTAAAGTTGCCAACTTTATTTGTCCTATAGTCCCGTTTCGTTCCACCGTCCGCACGGAACAGAGCGAAAAGTTGTCTTTGAAAAACGAAACACGTAGAAATATATTTTTTCTGAATGGACGCTGAAGTTCTATATCTATAAAAGTTTTATTATAATTTCTTTAAATCCTTTGCGGGTGGTGATATAAGTTGTACAATCAGATTGGAGAGACAAAGTTCCGAGACGGACGGACTTAGTTGCTTGTCTCTTGGATTCTGAGTTTTAAAAGTTGATGCCGAGTTTAATATTATTAAAAGTTAAATGGAATCCAGCTCTGAAGGTAGGGAGTACTGGTTGCATCGCACGCGCCGGACGCCGCTCCGCCAAGTTTCGCGCTGTTTAAATGAAATATCCGGAAATGACGTTATGACGGAAGTTTAAAAACAAAAAGCATTCGAGGAGACTTTGCCGTTCTTATGAAGTCTAAAATCGAAGTTGGAAATGGCGGTACATTGTTTTGTATAATATTTTCATGTGCTATAACTTGAGGTAATTTCCAACTAGTATGTATGACGTCACTTCAGTACACACGGTTGGTCTCGACCAATTTCTGTCAGCTTTAATTACTAGTACGTGACGTCATTATGGAAAATTAAGACATACATTCATTCGGTTGTGAAAACTTGAATACACACTTCGGCGGCAAAAAGTGTACGTATATTTTATCTAATTTAAAATATTATTCGATTTTTATATAATTATAAAATTCACGTGATTCCTATTACGAGCCTAAACTATAAAATGTTAAAGTTTCAAAGAGGAAACCTTGGTCATAAGTCCGAACTTAGCAAGCACTTATTAATCCTTATCCTTACTAATATTATAAATGCGAATGTAACTCTGTCTGTCTGTCTGTCACGCTTTCACGTCTAAACCACTGAACCGATTTGAATGAAATTTGGTACAGAGATAGAGTTGACCTTGAGAAAGAACATAGGATAGTTTTTATCCCGGAATTTTGAAGAGTTCTCTTGGAAACGCGAAATAACCGACCTCGACGCGAGCGAAAAGCTAGTAAATAATAATACTTACAATCAGTAACAGTAACTTTCGCCCTGAATCCGGCGAAGTGTCTGGAGTGGTCGGCTCGGAAGCGCAGGCGCAGCACGTTCCCGCGCGACTGGTAGCGCAGCAGCTTGAGCTTGCCGCTCCAGTCGCCGCACAGGCGCCGCGCGTGCGTCGCGTGCGCGTCGCGCGACCAGCCCGCGCTGATCGCATCTGACTCCGGTAACTGGGTCTCGGTTTCTTCCCAAATCTGTTGAGAAAGATTTGTTGAGATTTAATTTAATCTTAATATATTCTACCTCTGTGGTAAGGGTATATGTAGACAGGCCACTCTCTGTAGAATTCTCTCTGTCTAGGTCATGTTCCAAAATATCTTTAAGCAGAAGAATCGGTATTTCAACTCGACATGTAGCCTTTTAATTAAATCCCTAAATGGCTAGGGATGTCAAAGTTTCTTGAAATTTTCTAGGTTGTAATTATTATTATGTTTATGAATAATCATTTTGAATATATTAATATTCAGAAACAATGGTAAAAAATTTGGACAGACTAATGTCACAATATAAATTGATAATTTTAAATAATGTATGAGAAAACTTGTCGAACAAAAGTTGTAAAACAAACAAGTTAATTAATAAAAAAACAATAATAAATATTCATGTCATCAGCAGCTGTCAACTAGGCAAACTAACTTTTTCTAAATAATTAAAAGAATATTATATACACTATTTTGATTAATGTATAAATTAATTATATTACGACATATCTACTATGACATTTTTAAATATTTATTTTGCCTTTTCTTTCTTTTTCGTAGATTACATTTATAACTATGAGTGCACTACATATAACACGATATAGCGAGAACGGACAATTTTTTCACCGCTGTAGTGATTCTGTTGTTAACGTCAGCGTAGTTAAATTATATTTTATAACACTGCGGTGCGTTATTATACCGCAACCCGAAAACCTATAGTGCACCCGTGGCCTAACTGTTATATATTTGATATTCTATTTTTTATACAATATTTTTTATTGTATTATATTTCTCTTTATCTCACACTGATGGCTGCTATTTCAGCTCTGATTAGAACATAGACTAGCGAGATCGATACTTCTTTGATTAGAGTTAATTTAGTTCTTCTAAAATAACGCTCATCCTGCATTTTGGGCAGACTAACTAATAGTAGTAAAAGTCATCGTAATCTTCAAGAGAAAGCTAAAAAGTAAGTATTATCACTCCTCACCTCCGTGTCCGAGCTGAAGCCGTCGTGCGCGTCGTGCAGCTGCCACTCCTGCGCGTGCGCATGCTCGCTGCTGTTATCCGCGCCCACCTCCGTGATCTCCAAGTAGTCGTAGCTGCAGCTGTGGACCACACACACTCTTTAACCTTGGTACCTTTATGAAGAAGTGAGTGTGCTCCTCGGTGTTAACCGTGGTTCATCATAAATGCTTATGTTATTAAAAAATGATAAAAAGTAGCCGGTTTGTTAATTTCAGTAGTTTTAGAAGTTAAATTTCAAAAAAACACAATTAAGTAAGTTAGGTTATTGCCTAGTTTTATTAAAATCTGCCGAGTAGTTTTGGCGTTAAGGTGCACCGCATGCATTCATCGATTATTGGCTTATTGAAACCCCCTACCATTATAGAACCCACCAAATAGTTTACAAAGCTAAGTTATACGTAGATACTGAAACTCTAATAGAATTACCTGCTATGGTTACATAAAAAACCAAGCCCCATGTTTCAATAAATTAGTTCCAATGCTAACCGCGCTAAGTCGTTAAGAATTATTAATGACATTGAAACCCGAATCGAGTTCGGTTCGTAACACGACCGCACGCACCCGAGTTAATCTATGGTCGAGACGAATGTCTGACATGGATCCCCTTTTAGACCACCATGAATGTTTCAACTTCCCATCACTTAGGACGCGTTCAAACCAATCGCGATGTCAGCTGTTGACTGTGAGCGAGTGTAAAACTGTTTATTGTATTTCCACACATACACTTTTCTTTTTAAATATGAATGAAGCATACTTATGTTATGACGAAACTCGGTACGAGAGATAGTTTATAACCAGAATTAACACACAGGATCGTTTTTCTTCTGATTTTATGTTCCCGTGGGATCATTTCCGATTAGTAGACAACGACAACGGCTAGTAAAAATTACGAGTCATTGTAGTTAGCCTATTCCATCTTTGAAAGAAGGTTTATGCAGCGCTTGAACAGTCGCTGACAAGAATGCAGTTTAGTTTCTCTTTAACTCTCCCACAGTGCGTAGGTATACAATCTGCCGCTAACTTTTCGTAGGTTTGGTTTAAACGCGCGCTTACTGTGTTACAGCCTAAAATGAGTTCGGTAATGGCGGAGTTACTTATTAATAACTAAGTGTTTTGTGTATTTCTGTAGTGTATGTATGTGAAAACACTGTTTGATTGTGAATTACAGGTGGATATAGATAGATAGAATATTCTTTATTGCACACCACATAAGTACACAGGATTTATATAAATAAATAGTTACATGACGCCACAAAGGTCTTATCGCTAAAAGCGATCTTTTACAGACAACCTTTGGATATTATATTATAATTAAATTCAATATGTTGAACATGCGCTTATATCAGCTATATATATTTAAATTCAATTGCGTGGTAAAGTTATCTGCCATTTACAAGTATAAAGAAATACTCAAGTGGGCAAGAATAATATCATGTATTTTTTTCCCAAGATTGCACAGATATGAACAACTGCACAACAACAGCCCCACAAAACACAACAAGACTCAAACCGAAATTAAAAATTCAGAAGAAAATCAAAAAGCAAATAAAATTGTTACGACAAGACACAAAACGTTTGCGGAGTGAAATAAAATGGCTAAACTTGTAAATTTAATACTGACAGAGCCTTCTTATTGATTTATTGCGAGTGTTGTAAATCTCAGCCGTGTCGAGTCAGAACAGCGTCAGCCGGCGTCAGATGTAATGTAACGCATTGTGGAAAAAATGTGGGGACTCAAGACAATGCTGGTACTATGAAAACATTTGGGATTCGACAATAATTCACTAAAAAATATCTGTACCTTGTTGTACGGGGTGAAAGGTATAAAGATGTGCAAATTATAATGGTAACTTAACGATGTTCGTATGTATAAAAATAATAGTAGTTCCGGCACATGTTGTTTTGCCATTTAAAAGAATTCTAAGGATTTTTTGGTGAAGACAAAACATTACAAATATAAAAAAATAGATGTTGTCCTGTGACCTACACAAAATTCCATGAGTATAGGTGAGCCGTTTCGGAGGAGTTTAATTATAAACACGAGAATTATACCTTTATTAGATAATAATGATACACGCTTTTGTAGTCGAGACGCCTTTTAAGCATAAAAAACCATTGACTAAGAAGACTTTAATATAAAAACGAATTTTACAAAATATCCTATAATAGACGCTTTTGTCGATGGAAAATGTAACCGTAACACTACAACTTTAAGGCATATTTTCCCTTGCGTTACAAATGCATGCACATTGGTAAAGAGATGTCACACCGCAAATGCATGTGTTATGCGTCTTCATCTGGTGGTTACACGTATGACA
Source organism: Trichoplusia ni (assembly GCF_003590095.1). NCBI lineage: Eukaryota > Metazoa > Arthropoda > Insecta > Lepidoptera > Noctuidae > Trichoplusia > Trichoplusia ni. The sequence continues at coordinate 11,824,163 of NC_039487.1, forward strand.
GTAGTAAAGGAATTCTAAAATATTTTCCGAATACTTCTGAAATATGGAATACGTTGAGATTTACGGTGTTATAAACATACTCGCAGATGTAGTCTGCTAGATAATATTGAGATATTTGACAAATACTGAAAGAAAATATTTTGAGGTGACTTGAATTCTTTTTAAACCTGAAATCAAGAAATTGCAGTGACTAAAACTCTTATTTTGAGAACATTAAGGCCATAAAGACTAGCAGAAGAAAAAAAACCTTTTACCTTCTTTCACAGTCTTTCATACAATGATGGAATCTTTGAGGTTTTGTGAGTTGAGGAACGAGGTGTTGGTATGTTTATGTAAACATTAATTTTTCGTATTTATTTTATAGTTAGTAAACCTTTGTTATTATTTTTTACTATTTAATTAATTAATCTTGACTGCTAGTTTACCCAACGAATTTCTAAACATACAGCTTGAACCAAATCGTTGTTAAGATTGATGGTGTTGTGCATGTGATTTGATAAATCAATATTGTAAATTGAAGAAATATAAAAGCCATAAGCGACTCTCCAACAACCACTTGTTTTATTAAAAAATAAAGTACCATTATAAGCTAGACAGACAGGAAATACGGCAACATTCTACATTTCCACATGCTATTTACACCACAAAACTTACGATACCAGGCACGTGCAATAAATCAGACTTGTTTTAGAATGTAGGTAAGTCAGAGCTTTATAAAGAATGTTGCGAGTCGGAAGTTTTCTAGGAAATGCATTAGCAGAATGCTTGTGAATATTTCGTGTAATTCTTCAGCGCAGAGTGAGATATGTCTATTGAGACTGCACTGGTGAAGCAATCCTGGAATCCAAGTTATGTAATGCCTATGGGTAAGGTGGGGTAGGTTAAATTTTAGATGCGTTTTTAAAGAGTTAAATTAATTTCAGTGAATAAATCGAAAGTGCAAGTAAAATATTTTGTTAATAATTAAATAAAATAGTCAAAAACCAAAATTAAAACGAATTTGAAGACAAGTAACTGAAGAAATAAACGACACTCATGTAAATAGGCAAAGTGACAACTAGTCTGTTGCAAAACAAATATAACCGTAAAACCATCTCAGATACTCGATCTATTTTTTTGTATATTTGTTGCTATAGCAGTAATCAAAATATATCAACTGTGAATATACAAATTGTCTAGCTATGACGGCTACGCACAGACAGCGCTGCCTCAGTAATAGAGATCCATTTTTACCCTTTCGCATTGACACCCTACTGACCACCCATTTACCCCTTACTCACGACCACTTATCGTTATAAAATGACTTAAATATTAGTCTACAATATGTCTGCCTAGTTTTGTGACATTAAACGTATCGCGCCGTTCGTGGTCTTGTATCTTGTATAGCCGAGTAGATTTAATAAGCAGCCTTCGTTAATCCGGCCTAATCCACTCCACACCTACACGTTCATTAAAATAACTTCATTTTATTATTATTCATGGCAACACTGTGTTAATAGGTTGCTTGTTTTATGTAAATTTGTCAAATGGATTTTGGGTCCAATCAAATCAAATGTGTTGGGATTAGTAATGATGTAAAATATCGCATTTTAAAACTTATTCATCAAATTTTGCGAGATTTTAATTAACAAAATAACCAAAATTGTTCAAAATATTTGGTATAATGTTTTCTTAATATTTGGTATCGCTAACAGTACCGTTAGTCGTTAAGATTATTAAAGCAAATAGACGATTTAAAATATAAAATATTTATCTCAGTTTAGTCATCCACTTTACAAACAGAGCTACGCCGTAGCATCTGTGTTTGGCGGCTCGATAAACATTGCTACGGCGTAGACGGCTCGTGTCTTTGGACCGCAGTGTTAAAGTTTATTGCGAAGGCAGTTGCTAAATGTGGGATTGTGGGAATGGTACTCGATGTTGACAAGTTGCTTCGAATTTTACCCGACTTTAAAGAAAGTGGTATCCAATAAAAACGTTTGATACCGTTGACCTTTAAAAAATGTCCAGATATATATATCGCAGGTGTCTTACTGAATGTAAGTAATGTAATTTGTATGTAGGTTTCTGATCTGTGTAGTTAATTAATTGTAAGATATATGTGTTTTTCTTAATTAAATAGAGTTTCTTTGCAAGCAGGCTAGTTTTTCGGTAAAGATCGTGAAGTTGGCACATTTTTTTATAGTTAACGTTAAAATTGATGACTTTTTCATCTATTCTTAATCAATTTTAAAGTAATAAGCTAATCTCTTCAAAGCTTAAAATAAGGCAAAAGACATCTCTGCCTGAGCAAGTAAAAGTATGCCGTAGCAATAATGGTTTTCTTGAAGAAATACAGCGTTCACCGCACCTGAATTAGACGTATTCAAATTATCGTAGCAAAGTCGTAGCACGTGTTAGCCGGTTCAATAAACTGTGCTACGGCGTAGCTCGTAGCCCGTAGCCCGTGTACTTGGCGGCTTGATAAATAGTCCTATAGGACTTGCGTTTGAAAGATCAATTTAGAATATTGATTCGTGTTCACTTTACTGAAATTGAAAACATTAGTTCTGAATGCAGTAACAATGGAGTTCACAATTTATATACAATGAAAACACAATGTTACTTTATAATACGTTTGAATTTATGCTGAAATTAAATTTAAATTTCATCGTAACTGGTATATTGCGTTTGAACGTGATTGTGGTAATGAATGACTAGTATCCAACAGTTGACATATACACTGACACTTGACATATACACTGTTTACAATTGTTTTTCCAAAAACCTGAACCAGAAATCTTAAACAGTTATTTCCAAATCTTCTTTAACTTGAATGATCTCTTTTATTATGCTATATTTCTCGTTAAATGTATTTTTTAATTGCACTGCACTTGCGTAACACAAGGCAATTATTTACTAAATACGGTGAAGGAAAACATCGTTCGGAAACCAAGCCAGCACACCTGAGGATTTTCAAGCGTTGCTTAAATCACATCAAAAGTCTGACACCAGATTGTCCATAAACCAAACAAAGTGAATGATGTGACAAATACACAACACACATATACATATATACCAAATGTCTCTATCTTATTTAATATTTACTTAAGTAATAATATGTACATCGGCACCAACAGTCTCTATAATTACTCAGTATAGTCGAGCAGATTGCTCAAGGAATTCGAGTGAGGGCAAATAATGTCAATTCGTGTCCTTTGTGCTCGCCCGATTGGTTTTCAATATAATTGTGTATCGGATTCCGTTCCGCTTATCTTGTGTGCGTTTGTTTTACAATTTGAGTTCGATTGATTGTAAATGGATGATTGTTACAATTAAAAGCAGCCTGTTTCCAGCTGTAAGGTGATAAGAACTGTGAATAATTTTATTATGAAGTATTTTTGTAATACACAAATACACTAGACCATTATGGTCTACTTTTTAAATATTCTGACAGTGTTTACATTTTTTATTGAGAAAAAAAAACAAAAATGATCCAGTTTTGCTATCGCGATTGTCTAGTTACTATTACAGTATTACATACTTTGGTAATGCAATACAAATTAATAATAAGATAATGCTAGCAAAACGCCCCATCAAATTACAATTGCTATGCGATGTACGTAGTAACGTAGTTTTCTTCAGACAAATAATGCTCTCCTCAAGTTTGGTAAATCGTTTGTTCTCAAAGCGGAACGGAATGCAATCTGATAGATCTATCGAAGCTCCGCTATCCACAGTCTAGTTATCAGCTGATCGAAAGACGGATGTGATCTTCGGCTCTTGTCGGATCTTTTCGGGATTTTTCGTCTTTGAGTATAATGTAATAGAAAATGTAGTTAAGGGCATCTAGATATAGAGTTTTTCTTGGTAGAGTGAGACAGAAATAGGTGCATGTTTTGGACTGGCTGCACTCCACCGTGTCATCTACGTGCTTTTCACACATGTATCAGGATTAAATCACACCCAACAAAGAGTTAACAAACACTTTTTGACAAACTGCGATGACTTGAATATTAAACATTAAAATGAAAAAAAACTGCTCTACCTACGAGACAAAAATCCACCTTATAAAATTATAAGAATCGAATTCATAAAGTAAAAAGGACTATTGTCAGCAAACGTATTTTATGAACTAAGTTACTCATTACTTAAAAATCTAACGAGTACCTAAAACTCTACAAAGAAGATAACTAGCTTAATAAATAAGCTTTTTTTCTGAAGAATCTTTTTGTCGAGTTATAAGAGCCTTTCTTTTACTTTTTCTATTTAATTTATCCGATGGAGCCTACTCTATCGAATAAATTTATCAAAGCGCCCGTTAGACGTAGACAAGTCTAGTTATCGCATGGGTACACTTTTTGGCTGAAATCTCGACGTTTACTCGCGGTAGAGATGTAAAAAAGATTTCATTTTTTGAGCATTCTTGACTTGTAAAGATATGAAAGGAGGATCTAGGTAAATCAAATCTGTAGATGCTATCTTTGTAAGGAGGACGTCTGCTTTGTTTTCGTTTTGAAAAGATAATGGAACTGTTTTATATATTCTATTCTTAAATAGTTTGTCGATAATGTATTCTTTAAAATATATACCAAAGGTCTTTGAGAACAAACAAAGTCACGTCCAAATTTTTATGACATTGGCAGGTGTATTCTGAAGCTTTCTAGTAAAATGCAAAATTTATTTTATTGTGACTTGTCTTGAACTAAAACTTTTTATAATAACGATACAGACTAGACAAATGTAATTTAAGTGACGTGACGTGCTTCAACATCTGTAAATTACACAAAGCCTTTTCATTGCAAATTATTTTTGACAAACTAATATCTAGGCAATTTTTATGAAAAGAAAATAAATAGCTTTGTGGGCACACTCCCAGCTAGCTGTGATGCCAATGAATATTTTTGATACCAATTTAATTATTGTTTCTGGTTTTAAGCACTTATTTATTTTAAGCGCACATATAATTAAACTACTTTGTAAATAAATAAAAATGTTATAGTTTGTAAAGTATTAATATGAATGGTTATAAAGACATAAAGCTCCTAAATCAACATTGAATAAAGTTTTGACGTTCAACCTATCTAACTATGTTATAAATTAGCACCAGTGTGCAGTGGTTACAGAACAGGTCTGTGCCTGCGAGGCGTTGCGGTTCTGATGTGATTTATTAGTTCATCGTATCGCGAGTATGAAGCACGTGCAACACTAGCGACGTCTGTGGTTCTCTCATCGCTTTGTCAGATACGTTGGTGTTGTTGAGGGATCGATGTTGGATATTATGTAATTTAAAAATGTAGTAAACTGTAGCAGAATAAGATTTTTTTTTAGTACATTCCGTTTAAGACTTTATTCGAGTTCCTGCGTTAATGCTCAATACAGAAATGACTACTACAAATACAGTGTGATATAGAAATACATTACCTATCAAAAAATCTACTGTCTAGCTATCACCGTTCACGAGATAGGGACGGACAGACAGCAGTCCTTCAGTAATATGGCTTCTTTTTACCCTTTGGTACGGAACCTAAAAAAAAATGGTTTAATCCTTTACGAGAGTAGTAGTATGCTACTAAGCAGACTGCCAATATAAATCGCTACGAAGTAGATTTGATCAGTAGTGTCGTATGCGAACCGACTCATAATCAGATTGTCTGACATCCGGATACAAATCAGAATTCCTACCAGCATCTCTTATCGTGAGGCTCTTGCAGTCGTGGAGACGAGACGGCGTTTCACAACGTAGAGTGGTATCTCGCTTCCACTAGATATAGCTTCGAACGAGTACGATATCATTAATGAATTCAGCTGCAGATGTAAATGTATTTCAGGAAGTAATAAGGATTATTGATTTGAATATGTTTAAGCACTACTGCAGAGTTTGAGCTTGAAATTTTATATTCATTCGGAATGTTTTTGTAAAAAGTTGAGTCCAAATAAAAAGCGCACGATCTGTTTATGAATATTTAACAAAATATTGAAATGGACACAGTTGATTTGGGTGAATAAATAATATAATGTAATGTGGTTCGTGTTTCAAAAAAACTAAAATTCATTTTTTCATTTAAACAAACTGTGAGCATGAAATAATTTAATAAGCTCTCCTTAAAATTGGTCTTTGATAGAGAAAAATACATCACTATCCTAAATTACATTTAGTTTGCGCACAACAGAATCGGATCCATTCTCCATTATTCGTTCATTCCTCAATGTGTCCGATCTCTCGATATTAGCTATTGATCCGGGCGAGCTATCGGCGCTCATAATCGAGTCTTGTCCGGTTCGGAGCCGATGCGATCCGGTTCGGTCCGGTGCCGTCCGGTGTTATCCGTTGATGTCCGGACTTGATTTATTATTCGTTCGTGTCTACATTTGTCTGATATATCGACAGTCCTCTGTCCGTGCCGTCGTTATTGAGATAAGGAGGTTTTCTGCGGGATTTTTTCATGTTTTATTTTACTAGGTTTTGTTTTGTTGTTTTTATGGTCGGTCATACTGTTTTCATAGTTTAATTTTTCAACTGGATTTTGTTTTATGACTGTAGGTTTGCATAGTTAATGAAAAAAAGTAACGTAATTTATTTACGAACACTTTTATAATCGCAACACTAATTACAGGCACAAGTTTGGCTAAACCATTTAAATTCGCAAATGATAATGCTTTTATTCCGTTACATAATATTATTGTTATTAATTGGCATAATATTAAAGGCAGAACTTATTATTTTACTTTGAGACTGTTAAAAGTTCTGGAAACAAAACTGACTTTGAACAAAAAAAAAACGTCCTAAAACCAAATTTCATGTCGCTAAAATGAATCAAGTGATAATTACCTAAATTACTTTAGAAACAAATAAATACTTTTTCGACGCTACACTTTCATTTGTTAATCCTATTCAAAAATGGAACATTTTAGGATTACTTTTAAAAAACATAAACCAACACAATTTTTAGCGATCCACAGTCGTTAGTATTCATTAGAGAGTGCTAAACGTCCCGGTATATTAAAGTCCGTATTACAGCAGACAGAATGAGCAATGTTTATATTATAATAAAAATGTCGGGAATCTCATTTATATTACACTTTTAATCCTACTTTAGAGGTAATGCTAATTAACAGCTTCAACTAATTAGGTTAGCGGCGGTTTTAAGTGGCTAGTTGCATGAAGTACCTACTTGTAATAGAGCTTTGTTTTTCAAAAACCATTGCCTTGTTTTTAAAACCTACATTTAATATTTGTAGCACCTACAGAAATAAAAAAAAATGTTTGAATACTGTCAATTTTCAAAGCCAAATCATACAAAAGAAGAAAGAACCAAAAAGGTTGCATACTATGTTGTATAAAACCTTTGAAAGACAGGTATTGCCATTAACTGTTAACGTTCCAATTTTTGAATATTTTATCATCGAACATTATTTTTGACGAGTTACAAATAACCCATTGTAGAGCTGTCACATTAATAATTACTTGCAGTGTCTTGTCGAGAAAATCTATCGATAGTCGATAATCGACATCATTCTTCCTGTCCCACCTCTAACTGGAAACGTATCGAAAGCTGGCTATTGTTCATCGCTTACATATTCAGAGAATCGAATGCTAGTTTTGGTCAGGAAGCGAACGGAATATTGTTGTTCCGACGAGATTATTTGGTAACACATTGACTTGTTTTTGTCGAAAAGATATTCTGTGGAAATGGTACAGGAAGTTGGAGTGAACTGGCTACAGTACTCAAGTGATATATATTTCGATTTGTAGAGTGAAGGAATCGCTTTTAAAATAGTAATAAAGAAGAGAAGAAGAAGAGTTTAAGCAATGTGTTGTACTTTTAATTTAAATTTACTTTATTTTACGTGAAATCTACTTTTTTATTTTGCAATGTACACGTAGAGCGTTTACATAGTCGACGCTAGCAGGAGAAATATTTGCAATGGGAATGCTACTATTTGTATGGAAATTACAAAATACTGTAAATAGTTGAAATTATAACGTTTTATACTTATATTCCAATTTTATTTTTATGTTCGTATTTATATAAGCATTCGCGGCAGAGGCAGTACTGAATATGAATATTTGTCAATGTTTTTTTATAGCTTGATTTTATTTTGGACCTATTAAGTTTTGTTCACATTTAATGTATACAAAAAGTGAAAGTTATTGCAGCTCTCATCTTAAAGTTATCGTGGACGAAATCACGCACAAAACCGAGTCTTACAAATAAACAAAAGACTCTACATTCTGGAACACCGTATTGTTCTTACCTTCCACATATCTGGGTTAATAAACACTATCCCGACTTTAGAATAGAGTAGAATGTGTATTTATTTGCTTTGTCTGATATTATCTTTGCTAGAGCAAGCACACCGTGTCTGATTTTCAGTTCACATTTTGTCACGGAGTTTCGGAGTTACTAGGACGGGGAATGTGAATCGACGGGATGTGAAGAGACTTTTGTAGAATTTAAATATGTTGTTTTGGTACCTGTATCTTTGGTGTTACTGTTATTTATATTGTTTTTTAGGAATAACGACAGAAATAAAGAAATCACAATGTGGCTGTTGCATAAAATAGTATATATATCCTCCTATATATCCTGGGATAACTCACACACGGTTATCTGATCCCAAGCTAAGCAGAGCTTGTGTTATGGTAACCAGATAACTGATAAACTTACTTATATATTTCTAAATACGTATATATTATAGATAAATTACACCCAGACACCAGAACAAATGATCATGCTCATCACACAAGATTTGTTCTGGGCGGGAATCGAACCCACGACCTCCGGTATAGCAGTCAGGGTCGCTAACCACTAGACCAACAAAATAATAAATGAAAATAAATAATGATATATGTATTTTAAAAAGTCAATATTAAAGTAGTAACCCACTTAATACTTTAATAGTAGGTGAAAATCACAATTCATGACAATATATTTTATGACAACAACTTGTTTACAATACTATGTGACCCGTTTATGAGTCAAGCTCAGTGTCATTCCTTCTGTCGTTACCGTTAGTAAATAATGCTTGAATTTATGAAAGTGACATTTGTTTCGATAAGACATGTCATCTCTATGCATTTGAGTGTTTTCTATTGACGTAAATTATTGTAGTAATGTCACTTGGTTAGAGAGGCAAAGCTGCATTAAATTATACAGAAGAGTTCAAGGGTTACATATAATTCTAATGAAGCTTTTATTTCAGGCTGTAAATGAAATTTTCTACTATTTTTCAGTTTCAGCTTTTGCTTTGATGGATTTTATAGTAATGAAAATGAATTTCATCATTTTAGTAAATGAATATACGTTGTTCAAATATTTGTTTGCATTTTGTAATCAATTTTTCACAACATTTTCTGCTTGGCTGTGGGTTATTTAAGTTTCCATGCAAAAGGTTAAATTAAAAATGTAATACCGGGAAAATGGTTGTGACAATATTGATTATACTCAATCGGCACATCTGTTACTGTATGCATAGATGAATAGTTACCCACACTGAGTTATTTATTTGCGCCGTCATAAAATCTGCGAGTATAGCCCAGTGGTTTAGGGTCACAATGCTAAACCCACTGTGCACCACGTGGCGAGGGTTCGATGTCCGCGCAGAATAAGAACTTGTGTAATCCACGAATGCTTGTTCTGAGCCTTGGTATCTTTGTGCATTCAAACCACATGTTTGAATGTCTGTAGAAACCCCGTCGAAATAAGGAATTATTAACTTAATTTGTGTGAGTCCTTATAGAAAATACAAGTGTGATACAAAAACATCTCGATCGTTACATAACCGAATGTGATCTCGAAAAACAGGCTCGAAATCTTTGAATAAATCCATACATTTATTGTAGCCCCGTAATATTATCGTTTGGTGTCGCATATGAAAGATTTACGATAAAGTGTACGAATTGGGGACTCTTAGTTTATTGCCTGCGATGCCGAAAAATAGTCTGCCCCGAATATGATCGGTGGAAGTGGCTCTTGAACGTTATGAGTACGATATATGACTTTATTTGGTTAATACGACCTGTTTCGAGTTTATTAAGATGAAATTATTACTATCGATCAATAGTTATGTGTTAGGTCATGAATAAATTTGTGTAGAGTTCGCATAAAGAGTAAGTAATATACTTGTTTTTGGTGGCAAAGAAGTTATTAGTTACAAACATTTACGTTTATGTAGAGTTGCCTAAAACAGGAGGCTGCTTTGTACCTTCCTTAGAGATTATATCTTGTTTTGATAGTTTTATAATTCGTAAGTTATTAGTTTGTTAAAATTTTACATTATTTTAAGATTATGGATATTTGGATAATCTTGATATTGAAAATAAATAAAATGGAACTCATTAATTATATTAATTCTAAATGTCGCACCATTAGCATTAGGAGTGGACCTCAACTACATTCTGTTGATTTTACACGTTTTGGTGACATTACGTGACATTGCAAAACAAAATAATGAAGCCAAAAAACCTATAATCACCGCACATCTAACCTCAAAAACCTAAAAACATATACATATATCTCAAGCAACACAACACAACCAACAATTTCCTAAACGAGCAACAAGAACCACGTAAAAAACGTATAAAAATCTAACCTCCATAGAGTTTTCTGGGACACAGCTCGGCTAATAACGACAAGACATCCAAGATAAGTGGATGAAGCAGTTTCTATCGGCTCTGGTAATAAATCCGTCATCTTCCGTCACTATCGAGACAACGCGACGATCGCAACGAATCACCCACACCCACTCTACTTTTTATAGACTTAGGACTCTCGTAAAACGATTGCTTGTCAACCGATGCCTAGCTTTTTCTTGGATATGTTGTGTTCAGCTGAATAATGTCTTTTTATATGGAGTGGTTTTAGTATGTATTCGGTTTTGGCTGACAAAACTATTGTAAGGCAATGTATAGCGTTTACTCTACATTCTGGTGTAAGCTGATTGCTACTATTATTTCACAAAACAAGTCTAAAGTTTAGTACCACAGTTTTTTTTTTACCAAAAACCGTTTTATGCATGTGCATTTTCAGGATTTGACATAAATATTGGTTAGAAAAAAATTGTTACAAATTGAAAATATATAAATCAACTCTCAATTGCTGAACAAATTTATAAAATGAAAGCTTAAAAAATCACCCTATTTTAATAAATTTAGCTCAATTTTGAAATCAATTGTAAAATTGCTGTAATCGGTAGGTGGTTCTTTCTTATCGGGGTTTAAAGCCGTCAATTACGGCTCGACGATAAGCCCCAGTCAATCAGCTTTACCGCACCAATTATAATCGGAGGACCAATTAAGAGCCGATCACTTACTGTACTTAATTAAGATTTTCATTGACTTTTAAAAGATAAATTATTATATTACTTTTCGAGTACCTAACACGTTACTTAATTTATTTAATGAAGTTAGAGTTTTAATACTTTTAATGATCAATTTGTCTTCTCGTAAATTTTTATACAGTTTAATGTTTTTATTTGTTTTTTTTATATAATTTTATCCCTTTGTTAGAGTCACTCTGCAGGTAACACGTGAAAAAGATTTACGTTAGTGAATGCAGTTACGCCATATTATATAGTGTTTCGTACCCATAGGGTTAAATGGAAACTTATTACTGAGACACTGCCGCCTCTCCAACTGTCTTTCCGTCTGTCACCATGATAAACCGTGAAAGGCAGTTAAAATTTTCACAGATTATGTATTTCTATTGTCACAAGTAAAGATTAAAGTAGAGCAACGATTGAAAGGATCAAATTTAAAGGTCAACCAATTTAAGTTCCATGTTTATCTTAAACCTATTTGTACGGAACCCTTAGTGTCTCGAGTCATCGTATTATTATTGCAGATATGGAACCGTGACAGCGCTCTACACGGCGTAGAGCATGATCTGCAAAAATATTGCTTCAACAGCTGATGGTGCAAAATAAATCCTTGTCTAGTCTCCCTCATCGCTAATGGCGTTAGCTGTGAACCGATTTGTCACACAACTATAGTATTGTAGCGATTGAGAGATAAGTATAGCCGCGACGAGAGAACATCAAAAAGCGATTTAGTGTCATACGATGTGTGTCGTGTGTAGTTACCTACATGTATTATTCAGGCTGATGGAGGTTGTGTTGAACTATTATTAGGTAGTTGAAATATAGTGTAGAGGTAAGTTACACTTAAGTTTTTGTGTAAATTAGGTTTGAGTACTGGTAGAGCAGCTTGTGTTGAATTGAAGGCTCTTATTTGCATTGTTTTTGCATCGATTTGAATTAGGGCATGTAGCCAATCAAAAACATTTTGTATAAAACTATGTTCATTTAATTTTGTTATGTCCAAGGTCGTGGAAGAAGAAATAACAACCGATACGTACAAACTCGTTTATTCGACTGACGCAGCAGTCATTAAATCACACGGTGTGCCTGGTCTACCCTATTATTGTTCTTAGAAGATATTTGTAGGGACCCACATAACAAATTTCGACCCCTTCTTGGTTGGTAAAGTGGGACACATCGTTGACGCATAATGATGATAGAAGTGAGAGCTACGTAACACTTAAAACATCTTATAAAAGATGAATAAATAGGTAGGTTATGTACAAAAAAAAACAAGTATTTCATATATTATCCCTATAGCATAGTTATAATTACATCAGCCGATACCAAACTACTCACCTGACAGATTCACATTAATCAATGAACCGACTAATTCCCTTCCAAAATAATTACATTACACTAATTGGAATTCTCAATTCGCTAATAGCAATTTCTTGTGAATGTTACGAATTAACATAAGTCAGCGTTAAGGGGGTATGAGACGTTCAAACATGTTTGTCTCAAACTCAAACTAGTTTGATCGTGCACATATTTCTTTATTTTATTAATTATTTATTTACACAAAATACACAGAGTACAACACATATAAAATGAAAAACACTAAAGGAACAAAGGTACTGCTTATTTTTCAAGAAATTTCTTCCAGCAGTCCTGCGACAGGAAATGACAAAAAGAAACATAGTGTGTCCAAAAATGTAGGACAAGAAGAAAAATAACGAATACAAAACATAATACAATTTTCATAAAATAAATAAATATACTTATATAAATATAATGGGATTGGGCGGGTCACGTTAGCCGCCTGGACAGCGATCGTTGGGCCAAAGTCACCACACTATGGGAGCCAAAGGATGGACCGCGTCGTCGTGGGCGACCTAGGAAGCGGTAGCGAGACTACCTCAACGCTTACCAACCATTCTGGTTCCATGCGGCCCAGAATTGGAAGGATTTGGGGGAGGCCTTTGCCCAGCAGTGGGACACAGTAGGCTAGGAAAAAAAATATATATAACATACCTAGTTTGAACGAATTGACGAACATTTGTGTTTGTAGTATGTTTGGTTAAATCTAATCTAAAAATTTGGCTTCAAGCGGTTTTCCCAAATACTTAGTGTTTGACACAAAAGCGTTTGATCATCTCTCCAGTACATTAGTGAGCGCCATCTTTGTGACGTCAGCGTGTGAACTTTTACACTTTACACACGAAGTTGGGTTTGTTTTAGTAATTAGAGACTTATCTGTTTGTTTGAGTTATGAACGGTAGCGATGATATATGGGCAAAAGTAAAGTGTTAAATAAATACCTCTCTCTTTATAATGATGTTTTTGCTCATTATAGTATTAAATGATTTAACGGTTTACTCACGCGTATTACTCATTATAACACGGTTGGGTCCGAAACTAGTCGGGCTGCCCCGATAAATTCGCGTGACTAAACCGTTAAATCATTTAATAATGAATCAGTCTCACGATAGTTATTATAAAAAAAAATTATAGTATTAGTTTTCGTGTGTATGCACTACGTTTTATATTTATTTTATACTATGTCCACAACCAGTGATAAATTAATTTCTGATATTGACATATCTGATAATTTATGACGTATCGGCTAATAACAACCTCTAAAAATAAAAAATAACACGTGAGACAACAAATAACATTAATAGAAAAACACGTTTTTTCGTAGCACTTGATCTTTCTACGCCGTAGCCAAGGCGTCGTAGCAAACACACGTGTTAGGTATCTTTAATTTAAATTCACTCGTTCAATTACCTTCTCCATTAACTTGTACTATACGCAAAACTATGAATATGTATCACATATTGCATGAGTAACTTGGTTAATTTGACCCGTCAAACGAAATCGGTCTTTATAACTTGGTAAACAAGGTTCATATCATTAGCAGCTAAGTCAGCGGTTCTTGACTAATACACTAAATCCAGATTACATAAGTTAGTCCACATAAATTTGTAGTTTAGTCTGCGGTAGGCTGAACAAGAAGCACCTTCGCCTGTTTTGAACTTATGACATCACTTGAGTTAAGCGTTACTTTAGGCAGGCTTATTTTGGTAGGGTTTTTGATAGTAAATTATTTGGGATCGTGTTTTCTTAGTTGATATCACTGTATATTTTTACTAATTTATGTTTTACAAGTATTATTTAAAACTAGCCTTAACTGATCGATGTAAAAAAAGTTCATGTAAAGCATAATTAAAGTTTCGTTAATCGATTTATGAATATGTCGATTATATACTCAGTGACGACCTCCGTGGTCGAGTGGCGCACGCACCGGTTTCAAGGTGTCGCTATCTCTGAGGTCCCGGGTTCGATCCCCGGTCGGGTCAATGTAAAAATGCACATTTCTACATTTTCTCGGGTCTGGGTGTTTGTGGTACCTTAGTTGTATCTGAATTCCATAACACAAGTGCTTTAGCAACTTACTTTGGGTTCAGAACAATGTATGTGATGTTGTCCGCATTTATTTATTTATTATTATTTATTTATTTATTATTTATATACTAGCTAGTCTTATCTCTTCTACTTACTTCTCATGGTCATTCACTTGACATTCTATGATTCTGATTATGTTAGTCTCCAAGCAATTCTAAAAACTACGATAAAGGCTTTCTGGTAACTCTGTAATCAATGGTTTGACAGCTCGACACTTCCATTGTCCGGGTGTAATTCGGTTGAACCTTATCCAATAATGGAAGTGAAATATTCCAGGAAATCTACAGGAAGGTATTTTGTGATGGATTGAGATTGAAATATCTTTCCAAATTCTAAAATAGTATTCGTAGTAAATCCAAAGTTTGAACTCATTTGGAAATTTGTAACAAAATTGTAATTTCGTACAAAATAAGATATTTGAATTCATTTGCGAATGTGTACAGAATTAGAAATTATTATGTTTAAAAATGTTTGAGTAAAATGTGCAGGTGTAAGGAGACCCCTGACTACTTTTATTTCATTCAGTCGTAACTTTTATAAATACTGACAGCATTATTATTTCCAATTTCTCCATAGTTATGCAACCATCAGTCAGGGTCTCTTCAAAGCATTTAAATCTTCCTATTATCTTTTAGTGATTTCCCTGCCATAAACACAACATGCAGTCTTTGTTTAACATTATAAGATTAACGCCAACGGAACATCGTCAGAAATTAACATAATCTAATAGAAATGTCGCGTCAAAATGAAATTTAATAAACCAAAGGACAGCTTTCACAATGAAAATTAACAAGTCAACAGTAATTGTTTGATAAACGTGAAATTTTACACGCGATATTAATTGATTTAAATTGATACTCAAATTTATACGCTTTGTCAATAGCGGGTGATGCAATATCAATTTAATTCCTATGAGACCGACGCACACCGAAATTCAATTGAAAAATCAGTTTTTGATGACAGACAAATGACAATCATTCATTTCGAACGTCAAATAGACTCTAATATCAAAAATGATGACAGACAGGCTTGCAATAAAATAAATAGTAGAATATTAAAATAAAATATAAATGGCGACTGTCATTGATTGTCAAATGTTTTGTGAAATATGTACAAAATAATGTGTCATTTGGTATTTGAGAAGGCGTTGATATTTCTGAGACTATGATACAAGTATGTATATTACTAATTTGCTATATTGTTGTAGAAAGCTCTACAATTTCATTTAAATGAATCTTTTTCTGTGATACATAGCTATGTGCGTCAGTCTGCTCAGAGCACTTTTGAAATACATGTGTATGAAACGGAATACTTTTAAACTCTGAATTATTTGCTTCAGTTATTTTCACTGCACAATTTAATTAGTTCAACTAAACGTGAACGCTTTAAACTTTACAGTAAACTGCATATAAATACCGCGAATAACTATGATTAAAACAGTTTCACATCAACCGTAATTACGGTTAGCAATGATCGTTTTTTATTACGGTTTTATGCTTAATGCCGTTCTGTTTTGCCGTCAAGATGATAAAAATGGGAGTATAAAGTTGATTGATGTAATTAAACATTTACAGTCTGATGTCTTTAGTGGAAAGCTTTGTCTTTATTTTTCTTGGGGGTGGTGGGAATGTGGGGGGGGGGGGATTTAGTGCTAGTTTAATGAGATAGAGTGGAGGCAACAAGAAATTCTTAATGTAAGATAGTAATCAGCTGTATAGTTATATTTTGGTGTGTTTGCCAATAGTTTATAGATATTATTATGTTTTAAAAACAGCGGTAGAATGAGCACGTGATATAAAAATACATGTTCACATTGCAATAGCAACGAGCTTAGACACTAGAGTGTAATGAAAATTGATTGGAAAACTTAAGTGCTACGTGCGCTACGTCGTAGCGCTACAAACAGGTTACGAGTTCGTGGTCTAATGCAAATATGAAAATTTGCAACAATATGCTGAAACAAGATTGCCATGTCGAGAAGCATGGTGGCGGGATAGAAAGTAAGATCGACACTAAAATTTGGTGCAATTTTACTCTTTAAAAATAATATAGCATTTAGCAGTATATATAGGTATTCTCAGCCTTTTTTAAGCTTAAAGCTGATACGAATAATATGCTGTATTTCTTTAGATGATAAGTTATACCTACGCACATTAAAGATAGACGTAAAATTTGAATGTTAAAAAGATTCGATTTCGCACAAAAGGTGTCACAAAGAAGATTTAAATAGAAATCTCTTGACATATGTCTTTCGAAGTTATTGTGTTGAAAGTTTTATCAAAAGGACGAAGACAATTTTTTTGCACAATACCGCCCACAAACAGTGTTTGCCACGTATTATAAGTGATAAAATCTTGAATACCGAGAAAACTATTTATCGCTTAAGTTCAGTGATTTATTGGATAATTTATAGAAAACATTTTCTAAGAAAAATTGAGGTGCTCGTGGCTAAGCTATAACCGCAGAAGTGAAACGATCACAGGTTAAGCTATGCTTGACGCGGTTGGTCCGTAGATGGGTGACCATCTTTGTCGTAAGGAGTTCCTCCGTGTTTCGGAAGGCACGTTAAATTGTGGGTCCCGGCTGTTATTCTTACATCTTTAACAGTCGTTACAGGTAGTCAGAAGCTTGAAAAGTCTGACAACCAGTCTAACCAAGGGGTATCGTGTCGCCCAGGTAACTGGGTTGAGGAGGTCAGATAGGCAGTCGCTCCTTGTAAAACACTGAAACCGGTTGGACTGGTAGCCGACCCCAACAGAGTTAAAAAAGAAAAGGCTAGGCCAATGATGATTTTCTAAGAAAAATTATAAATTATAGTAGTAATAATAAGAACCTGGTTGATACTCCATCACATTTTAGATTAAAGTTCTCAACAAGGCTATTGCATATTGGACCCGTGTCCCTGTTTATGCCTTTCAAAGGAACCGAGTCTCTTCCCATGACTGAAAGCCTGTAAGAAACTTCTCTTCGTGATTTGAAACTCCAGTTTCTTAAATCCAGATGTGTGCTTACAAAGTGTCCATCATCTTCTCTTCGTGATTTGAAACTCCAGTTTCTTAAATCCAGATGTGTGCTTACAAAGTGTCCATCATCATTTTTTATTCTTTAATTTTAAATATAAGAAAAATGAGATTGTAAATGTAACACATAACAAATATTTACCTGCTGTAAACAATAACATACAGAGTTAACACGATCAAAATATATAAAACATGGAATAATATATACCTGTCATCATTACATAAACAGTATACTGACATAATTTGTGTGTATCATAACTCACCTTTGCCATTCATATAAGGACAAGTGTCACAATACTATACATTATCTTTTACAAAAAAATAAAAAGATATATTTCACGAATACCATTAGTTATCACCCACGCATGACAAGCGATGCGACCCAACTATCTATCATAGTAATTTTACCTAAACTAATATTTTTATTCGGAAATGTCAACGTGACTCGGTCCGTTCATAAAAATGTTATTTCAAAAAGCTCGAGTGTTATGCGAGGTTATCGTCAAATAAGGTTGGTTCAATACTCTTATAGAGCAGTCTATATGAAATGGGGTAAGCAGTTAATACGGCGAGAGTGGACGCCAAATTTAGTAGTTTGGTAAAATTGCAGTAGTTAATACACATTGGTGATAATTTTGATCGAATAATATATTTTTTGGAAAGATTGAAGTGATGCAGCAAGAGTCTTAAAGCTATTCATTTATTTTTTACTTACGTTCATAGAGTCATTGAATTGGCACGAAAATCGTCGGTCTCCAAAATAATGCCAGTGACCGAAGTTTTAATTCTTATAAAAATTTTTCGATGAGTGAATCAGGCAGTTAATAAATCAGGAAACTTTATAAGTATGCTAATGAGAAACAAAAAACTTGATTCTCAATCCAACCTGCACTACCTCAAAAAGAGCAGCTATCAATAATAAAGATATTTTCAACCATCGTACGTCAGTCAATGTATTCCCGAGGCAACATGTTGTATCTTGTTAAGTTATTGCCGTGGAATAAACAGAAAAGGGACCATCATATGTAGCGGGAACACTGAATATTTGATAACGTGAAATACTGAAGGCCTATGTTTCACTGTTATGGTACAGGATATGTGCTGGCGTTGCGCTATGGTGTACACTTTTTACGAGTTCAGATATGTTGGACTGCTGACAAGAGGTAGCGAGCGTCAGTTAATGTTTGTTTTAGCTTTTATGGACGGCCTTTGCCCAGATGTGGGGTAATGTTAGGTTATTTTTTGAGTTGGTTTCTGTGGTAGCCTTTTTGCTGCACTAGAGTGAGTTGCTGAGACTAATCAGCTAGTAAGTAGTAGACGAACAAGGACATATCGAATATATTGTATGCCTATTTATATAACCTATTACTTAAACTTTTCTGTGCCCGACTTTGCCTGAATTGTTTCTAAATTTGATTTTATCTTTACCACCTGTAATTGTACATTATGGATTGCAATAAACGATTTTGATTAGATTTGATTGAAAAAAAACTCCGTAGTTTAGTAATTAATTATCATTATCAACTTATTTTTTTGCATAGGTAGATTGGAAGAGAATCCGACATATTTAAATTTCTTCATCATCTCATTATTTCCTTATCTCACTACTATTACTCCTCATCTAATATTACCGATAAAATAAAATCTTGCGGGATAAATATAAAGGCTTTAACCAACCGACATTAAAGCAATGTAACGCTTGTGTTAGAACATTATGAGGATGAATGTGGACGTCGCGGTGTTTAGTTTGCTTTTAAAAGTGGCTTCTGTGTTTGTGCTGAAGCTTTAGTGAAGAAATACTTGAATTGGGTGGTGATTTTATGGGTTTTATAAAAGGTGTCCTTGTTGGTAGAATAAAGTTTTACTTTAAGCTGCTTAAAGCTTATTTAGATTTGTTTTAACAAAAATAATTTAATTTGAACGTGGATTTTTTATAAACATAGGAAGAGGATTGTTAATTGGTATTTTTGGTGAATTATACTCGTATGTGGTAATGGAAATGGAAAGCAATAACTACCGTTAAAATTGAATTAGTGTCATTTGATAAAGCATACTCTATACGCGTAATCTTGTATAGATTCTCCTTAATACGAGCCAAACTCACGCGTATTTTATCGACCTGAATTCAATTCGCGAGCTTACAATTACGGATTTGGTTTGGTCTGAAAGTCGGTCGAAACCGATAAATACGCGTTCTTAAACAATTCTGCCTATGTAATCTATCAATAACTATTGATATCTACAATATAAAGCTAGAAAAAACTTACTGTGGCTCATGTTCCGTGAGCAGTTCTTCAAAATGTAGTCTGAGTGTATGCGCAGGCGGCGCTCGTATCTCTGTCACACACTCCACGTCGTCGGGGTACGGCCGAGGGAAGCCGGGGCTCGACACGATGGCGTGCGGGTGCGAGTGAGACAACACGATCGTCTCATTGCACTGGATCTTTGAGGCGATGTAGGGATCTGTAGCAAGGGTATAGTTGGTTAAAATCAATGAAATCGTGAGGTTAGATATTTCTTTTTAAGATAACTATTAGACTTAACACAAAACAGCAAATAAGCTCATTTTTCCTTTACCTAAGTCATCAGTTTTAAAATAATACATAGTGTTTAAAACCCGAATCTAAAACCTACATTCTTTGAAAATAACCGAATCCACTTTGCTAACAGTCTGACTTCCGTTCAAAAATATTTAAATATCAAAAACTTTGAATATTTGCAACGTGAGTCCAAACGATATTGTATCTGAGAAAGGGCGCAGACAGTTTGTGCAGTTCACCGATACGAGTGTTCGTTTTGTTTACAAACTTCAATGTGTCTGTACGAAGCGATATTGTTTTGTGCCGGTGTTGCGGACTTTTTGAAACTTCGACAGCTTTTTGTTTTAGAATTCTATTTTGTTGGTTACAATTGTTTGCGAAAAGAAACCTACATATTGGTTATGTATTTGTAGCAACAAAAGAAAGTATAGTTTTCTCAGTAAATTGAGTAAATACCAAATGATTGAAGTCAAGATTTGCTGTGATTCACTTGATTAGAGATCAAATACCAGTGAGAAACGTTAAAAGGAAAATCGAAGTCAGAAAACGACTCCAAGAAATGCCTGAGTGCAGGCATTTAATCCTTATGTCATTCAAATCACCTGTATAAACCATACTTGTCCTAATTGAGGAAAGAAACCGCGATGTCGCGCACAGTGGCTGGCTAGGTGACCTCATCCACTTGACCATACGTGAAGTCAGAATTAGGATTAGTATAACCTATACGAAAGCCGATCTTTATGTCATTATATTATCTACCTAGTAACCTACGTATTAAAACCTATTATTAAAAAAAATCATTAATAAATCCGACTCTAGTGCTCAACATCCTAGTTTTCCGTGTAAAATGCCTTACATCGCTATAAACGTATCCTCTCCGCTTTATTTTTTTATCCTCGCTGCGTTCCCGATACCGCATTGTCGCAATACAGTCGAGCATAGAATATACAAAAGCAAGGAAGTGGCATTCAGAGACGCCCGTTACCTTTAAGAAATGGTGTTTGATGAACACTAAATTATATGGATGGTCAGATTTGAATTGCTTTTTTTTAGCGTTTTTAACAGTTCCAAAAGAACATCAAAAATGGTATAGCCGATACAGATTAAAAAAGCCACCACTTTAAGTAACGTCCGAAATAACACCTGTCACAATGCAAATTCTTGATCAGTGACCTCGTTTCGTTAGTTAGTAAAGCAGCTGGTGCGTTTAGCCAAGAGTCGCATTTTCTAATCTCGTCTGACAATGACAATGACAATTTTTCATTGTATTATTTGTTTCATTGCAAATATTATTGCAGACGTGTATAAAAGACGCAGTTCTAAGTTATATGTTAATTCATTCCGCTTCAAAAGTGGTGGCAGAGCCCTACTACTACACAAGTTTAAGCACTTCCATCCACACTTCTATGTTCAACGTTCGAGCACAGCTATTGTTTTATACGTGGGCTTCCCGCTGTTTGTCTCGACTGTACTCAAGAATGGCCGCAGCATTGTGCTTTTATCTCTCATTGTACACTTGTTTGTTTTACTTTGATATTTTTATTGTGTGCTCCATTCGAGTGCTTAGATAATAGAGGCGTACGAGAGAAATTAGTTTTGTAGATAATGTTTTGTTTTATTATAGATTGTTATATTTAGATGGTTGATATGAAGTGATATTTGACTTACAACCTGGGCATTTCAGTCTTTAGAATTAATAAACAGCACAATTTCGAATTTAGGAAACTTATAACAGAACTTAAATTTATATTTAATTGAATTTATATTTATGATCAAATTAACTATTTGTACACCATCAAGTGGTAGGACATGGAGATCAAAATGTATTTTTTCTGTAACATCTATTGTAACCTATGTTCACAAATAAATAAATTGAATTGAATTGAATTGAATTGAACTTTTAGTACTGACAGGACAAAGTCACGTGACTTATCAGAAGGAAGTTTCATTTTCCTACCCAACAACATGATTGTAACAATAGTTGCTTAACCTCGATCCTTATTGTTATTTTTGTTATAACTGCAACAAAACCACATCTTCTGTGAAAATTGAAATTGTTTAACTATCACTTTTCTTCAGATGCAACTTAGTATCGGACGGACTGACAGCAGAACCTCAATAGGTTCCGTTTTTACTTTACAATTATTCTACAAAAAAAGACTACCATTCTACAAACTAGACAGTAAGCTTTTCCCATTATACCTATTACATCTGTAATAGGTAACATAAGACTAACACAATAAGCCCCCAACTCGCAGGTAACACAAGCCCTTGACAACCCTCTCAGCTCTGCCCTCGATCAGCCTCAACTCTCTCCATTTCACACAATTACGTATTCCGAAGTCGTCTGTCTCTAGTCTATTGACTCGTTACAAGCTCTCGATAACTCCCATCCCACTCTTTCAGGAACGTGTAAAAGAGATGTGATTATAAGGATTTAGTTCTCTCTTATTTGGCATCCGTTTGCGAGTTCTTCAATTGGAATTGTCTTCTATAGTTGAGTATGTTTTTTTGTTGTGCTTGTCATTGTAGATGATAAAAATGTTTTGTATATCAGCGTAAAACCCAGTTAAATGTACTTCTTATTTCTTTTTCCCTTCCATAATAGGTGTTTTAATTTTTTTTTTTGATGTTAGCCTTTGACGCTGCTCTTGCAAAATAATATGTAAGATGTTCGGTTATATTTTATTTTTAAATGAGTACCTGAGTTATCTGAGTTAAGAAGTTTCTTGCCGGTTTCTTCCCGTAGAAATAACCTTTCGTAAATTTTGTTTTATAATTTAATAGCTGACCCAGCAAACGTTGTTTTGCTAATAAATTATTTCTAGTTGTATGTATTTTAAATGCCAAATTATAAAAAAATTAAAACAAAAAATTTCGTCCAGAAAATTAAATATATTTTTTTAGTGTGAGCAACCCTTATCACTTAGAGGTTTGAAAAATAGATGTTTGTCGATTCTCAGACCTACTGAAGACGCATATAAAATTTTGTAGAAATCGGTAAAGCCGTTTCGGAGGAGTACGGTAACTAACATCGTGACACGGGAATTTTATATATTAGGAGATATTCAGACACTGTGTTTTTAATTTTATGAATATAATTTAAATTATTTAAACGAAATATGTCAGAAAAAGGTTGTCTAAGCAAAAAAAAATACATCTCTTTGAACTGTTATTACAAGAATCTAATTTCGCTATTATTTATCTTTGTTAATTAACAACGCGAACATTTCCTTCATGAAGAGTATTCTTGGAAATTTTAACTTGAAAGCACAGTCGGACATTTTACCGTTGATTTTGTAGTACTGTGACCTTTATACCACATCTCCTCAGGCACTTCCAGTACCAGCATTTTCAAAGAGTGAGTAAATAAAGATTGATTGAGATCAAATATTAATTAAATTAAAAACTCTAAAAAGATAAAGATAGTCGGACTCGTGTCACTTGTGTATACGTTATACGTGTCTCTTTTCCAATAACTCCTTAAGAGCTAAAATCTGAAAACCCAGCATTGCAATCCGAGGTTATAACAGCCGTCTCACAGTGCAGCAAATATATAAGTTGATGCATACATTCCGGAACGGTAAACCTCTTAGCTGAGGCGACTTATAGCGCCAACACTGAAATTTATTTTGTCTGTTTCCTGAAGATAGAAATCTGAGTGCTTTTGTATTTTTAAGATTTTTCTTAGCTCTACTCTGAACAAACGTTGGCCAAACACCATGACCAATATTTCGGTTGAGAATAATATTTGTGTTAGAGTTGGCCCAACATTAGTTCCTGCTTTTTGATATTGGATAAATATGTTTGTCCAATATTTGTGTACGCATTGTATTGGCTCTATCTTTGCAGTTTGCACTAAAGTGTGAAAGCCGATTTTATACCAGCACGTATAGCACTTATATCATGAATAATATTTGTCTGGTCCTATTGGATATTTGCAAGAATAAGCTTTTTAGTAAAAAAATATTGCATTTTTATTACGTCGTTCGCTTTTATGTGCCCAGATAGCGTTTTAAAGTTGTATTTCGAAATAAATAGCTGTTTTACATAAATGTTGATAGTTAAACCGGGTCGGTGTTAACATGAAAACATTTTGGTTTTTAAACCTACAGTATTAGCCTTTATGTAGCGTCATAAAAGTGATATAGAGATGTATTTTTATGTAGTTGGATGTACTAGCTTATGAACATAAAAGTGAAAAATCTTTTTAGGTTTAAAAATTGGTTAAAATTTAAGTCTGCTGTCAAAAGCAGTAATATGAAAGGCTTTTTTTGAGTTTGATATGTCATGTTAATAAAGTCATGTCATCACGTATTTCTTCATACAGTCAGGCTGCAGCTACAGAGCTGCTCTAGGTAGATATTTTTGGTTTGAAAACTCGCAATGATTTTTTAATGGCCAGTATTTTTTTGTGCCGGTATGTAATTTGACAAATTTCATCTATGTATATAAGATGCTAAGCTTCATTACCTACTGGCAGCAAAACATTTTTGAATTTGATACTACAAGTTGTATGAAAATCTGTTTGACTTCTGTTGTTGACTGTACTACAAATTTTATGTATGGTATCATACATTTATGTCAGTCATTGTAAATCTGTGTATAGGTGTATCAGTCAGTGCGAGGCATGCTAAGGTGCCGTAATGAACCTCTTTCGTGATCACGGCGCGCACTCGCGGCGAGTAATTTGGCACAGCACTGGCTCGGGGTTGCCAGAGATGTGTGATAAAAGTGACAGTGAAAAAGCGTGGTACTATTGAGATGGATTGGATCGCATGATAAAATGCTATTTGATTTGAAGTAATTTGTTGTTTTTGGTAAATAAATTGTATGTCAAAAAATACTGCAGAAGGTTAAAAACCGAAAGAAAAGAAAACCATGTTCATACAGCATTTTGAGAGCCAAAGCTCAATACGATTCGTTACATATGTTGTCATGACAGCATTTAAAAATCTTGCAAGATACAGCAACAATATGCAATTAGTCAGGAATTGTAGATTCAAGTCCTGTCTTGGGTTTAAATTATTTCACTGCTTTCTTCTTGCTTCACAGCGTTTCTTCAGCTATGAAGCGATAGCTTAATACCGCATGCCATTTTATCATGTATAAGACTGAATTCATTGTTTAGAAAACACAACATAATAGTCATATCAGTCATAACATGACCAGTTCAGTTTAACGGAGTATTAGGAGAACAATTTAGCCGTGTATCGCGTGTCGACTACGTAATCCCTGCAGTGGCCAGCCTTTTTATTCTGACCACGTAAGATAATCCCCAAAGTCAGGCAACGGGGAGGTTGGGAGGTTGGCAACATTGCGGGTCGACTGCACGGTACCGACCGTTATATAGGTCGACGCACGTCGCCTCACTAATTCGCCGCTTTTAAATTTGGAACGCGATTAGAATTGTATATTTTCGTTCGATAGTGTTTGGATCTTCTTGGTGCTCTTATTTTTTTTAATATTTTTATTTTTATATTTAAATATCGAATTACGTACCTACCTATATTGAATATTCTATTAAATAAAATCCAAGTTACCTCTAACTACGCTTTGATAAAATATTCTCTTCATTATTTAAATTAAAAACAAATGAAATACGAAACCGTTTATTTTATAACGCTTTTAAATAGCAAGAAACATTATCTTTAAACTATTTGACGTCACAACCAAGTGAAATAACAATAACATTTTATGACAACTTAAATATTACAATATCTCTCGCCCGACGACTTAAGTTGCCAATAAAAACTGTGTCAAAGTGGATAGGAGTCGAATTCGTATCAAATAACTGGGGCATCTTAAACTAATATTATTGCAGATGAGAAAGAGAGAGACGGCGTTCTATGACATGTATTGCTCTGTCCCGCTTACACAATTGCAATAATATTATTTCAACGGATGATGGTAGGCCCCCTGAAGTTTAGCAATAAAATTGACAGATGAAATTAGTTATGAAACGTTCAGAGACAAACTTGAAGCTGTAATTATTTTTAATTATATGAAAGCGATTTAGAAATAGCGTTATAAATATTGTTTATGCTTTTTGTATAAAGATGGTCGAGATTTGGAAACTCGTTTATTTCGTTAACTTTTTTGTTTGTTTTTTTATCGCACCGATCTGAGCAGGCACATTTAGGCTTCCTGAAGGTTGATCTATATACGAATTGTTTGTTTATATAATATGTTTGTTTTTTGTTAAACTGTAAGAGTTTCGTTAGAGCCATGCAATAGATATGGATAAAGCAGCAGCAAATCTAAACGCCTCATTAAGGTAATATATGTAGTTTTATGCTATATATATATATATACATATATGCTTTATACAATATTCATGAATGCAAGTTTTTTTCACCTTCATCATTTTTTTTTCGTTGTGGCGCAAATTCCGGCGTTTGGGCGACAAATGCCTATCAGTAGGCTGCTATAGGATGAGCTAATTTAGAAGTATTACAAACATTTGGATTGAAAATTTTTTTTACGAAATGTTATATTTTTTTATATTATTATAACATATCAAAGAAACAGCGTTAGCTTAATAAATATGAAACATTTTTGTTCAAATTCGTAACGATCGCAATTTGATTCACAATCTTGCTAAATGTAAATAGCATTTATAGAAATGTCTAGAAGGAATATAATTTTCTTTGTAAATTGCGCAAAATCACGAGACAATGTTACAATTGATTAACCTTTGTTTGTATTCGCCTTTAGCTGATTGCGACAATTTACACGTCACATTGAAGTTACACTCAGAAATGCCATGAAACAGGGCCCCAGGGAATGAATGAAAAATTGTCTTAAAACGACTTATTGTATTCTCTTAAGCATTTTTCCTGGACGGTACACTCACGGTCAATACAATGAATTTCTAATTACTGTGTTGACAAAATTAAGAGAATAGGAAAAAAATCAAATTTAATCCAACTGCCATTAATTCATCGGCCATTGTAAAAATAAGAATCGGAGCCCAGGAAGAGTTCAAGTTGAACTAGCCTATATAAAATCCTGCTGGATGCGTCCCTTCTCGTATATGGATCAAATAATGCAAACTTAGGGCAGACAAATGTATCAATTATTTCAAATAGAATACGTTAACAATTTTTTTTTTGGTGTTGCTTAATACAACCCACACAGTAAAAAAAACTTATAACAATACTTCACGTATTAACATATTACTGGAAACGAAAATTAATTTTTTACCTTAGTTACATTACACAACAAAATGTAATTTCCCTAGGAATTGTTTGTTAATATTTGAATATTGCGCACAGTGGACCTTCTGTAGACCGCCTTTCGACTATCAAAGGGTAATAATAATAACAGGTCGTCTGGATCGGTGCTATGTCAATGTTACCATGCTGGTACGAAACACGAACGTCTCCAATAAGCTTAGCAGCACAGTTTAGTCACGACACCGGTGTAGCTCAAGAATTACCTAAAATACTGTAAATTTAAAATGGTAATAGTGAAAACTAGCTTTGACGTGTGGTACCGCCTGTATTGGTGCCAATAATCGCGTTATGGGCACTGAATGTATACACCGTGATTTTTTAGTTGGCTTACAAAAGCAGGCCACTTCATGTATCCAATGACTAGAACACGTTCATGATAAAAAAATAGGTATTTATGAGATTTGAATAAATTTAAAATGCAACTTTTATTCAATATTATGATGCAATTCGTAGTTTTTTAGAAACACAGCTCTGTTGCGAGCGCGGTCCGAGCCTTGTTACAATGGTGAGGGGCGCGCGCGGCGGCAATTTTATCATTTTTAAGAGTATATTTTAGATTTCTCTTGTTTAATTTTTCTTCGTACTTATTATCTTAGTTGATGATAAAAAAATAATAATCGCGCCTAGGGGTATTTTACATCGGACACATGAACTGGGCTACTTTTGTAAGACGACTAAAAAATCACCGTGTATATGTAGTTGCAGTTGTCTTCTGTTTTTTAGAGGTTAAACCATCTCTGTACTCAATTTCAACTGAAAAGGTTTATTAGTTTTAGGTGAAAGGTGAAATGGAGTTTAACTAGCTTACATTAATTTTGTGCGTTTGTAATATTTTGCTTTTATGATTGAATCACGCAATGTAGAGTAGAGTGTAGTGTGTGAAGTACGTGAATAGTGAAGAAAACTTCGCCTAATGACTTATTAAGAAAATTCACTTAGATAAATATATTACTAATAGGCTTGTGTGAGGACGCATTTGCTTAATTACGCACGCGATGTTATTTTGTAATCTTTGTAAAGTCATGAGAATAACCATTGAAGCTATTGTATGCCGGTCCCGGCTAGACCTAGCGGTCATTTCCATTGATGTAACCCCTATTTACTACCTATGTTCTACGAATAAAGACTTTGTATTTGTATATTGATAAATCGACATAAAAACTATACTACGCAGTGATATTTAAATATAATTATAATTCTGTGAGTTGCAAATAAAATATAACGATTTGACTTTTTAACAAGTCCAATTTGTTTTTGCAATATCTAATTTACGAAAAGCAGTTTCCTTACGTTTAATTAAACTAATAAGACTGGACAGACTTTTTTTTCTTTCATTTTCCTTACAATGTCAGCAAGGTATAAAACCTCAAAAGACAATGTCATCACCACATTTCTGTCCATCCAACTTAAAAAAAATACTAAAAGACATTAAAAAATCAGGTGCATTCAATATAGTCTCTATTCAGATCCAGTGTAAAGAACGCATATCACAAAGCCGGAATCGGCGCAGTCATTTGTCTGACAATGACACTCACGTTACGTTCCCTGCGTTCCGTTCTACGTCCAACTAGGTCATACCTCGTGTCGAACACAACCAGACTTAAAAACCCCCATTCCTCTGTATAAAAGGTATAAAAAGTCCAATATTAAAAGCGTGGAATGTAACGCTAGGGGTCTATGTATTTTGGTCAACACAGGTAGAATATTTGTGAAGTTTACGTTTGGAATGCGATTCGATTTTTAAATCGAGGATTAGATGTTTTAGCTCAACATTTGTTGTATTCATACTTTTTTGTTAGTTGCCAATTTTGGCACGCGTTGCTTTTGTACACGGCTTTATTGTCTGTCAAAAATATATATACGGCTTGTGCGATCCTATTTTGATAACAAATCGGTGGGATATAGACATTTACATCTAAATGCTATTCAAACTATTTTTATAAAAAAAAAACATTTCATGGGTTTATTTATTGCCTTTTAAATTGCTAATATTAAGGCGAATGCGTACAATTGAGTCTACATACACAATAACGCCAAAGCAAATTATATTTTCCGAGTATTTCGGCCCTAATGGAGCAATGTAACGATTCACAGAATACTTTTGAATATAAAACGAGTGTTGTACGGAATGGAATATATTCTTTAAAAATAAAGTTTGAACTATTTTCATGCTGAACAGTGCTTTGACTTCTTTTACATTCCTCGAGATGTTGCCCTGTGAATAAACTGGGAACGGCATTCGAATGAAATACGTTCGGTGCCATAACAGAGATTCTGAAATCTATTTCGAGAATGTAATTCTCTGACAGATTCTGTTACCCTACTGTGAGAGCTTAGTGAAAAGATTTGATGACCCCGATTTCTCAGAAGCAGATTGTTGTACACCTGGCTCAATCAAAATTTATTCATAGCGGCTGTGTCTGACAAACACTAATCAAAAACAGGTCTGTTTGGTCATTAACTGACCGTTAAGTTTATCTGAGTGTTAGATAATGGGTGTCTATTATTTGTCCCAAAGTCATCATGGATTGCTTTGTTTGCGCTGGAGCATCAATTAATTTTAGACTTAGTCAGTTCGTTAGACTTAGACATACACAAAATTTCTGTGGAAGAATAGATGTGTAAAAATATGGATTGGTTAGAAGAATAATCCTCTCTTTCAAAAACCTGACAGTACTGGTACATAAGACCCCACAAATGGGAAACATTACTTTTCCTAAACCAGTTGTTTTATATCCCAGAAAAATTACTTTAGCCGTTCCTAAAAGCTCAATCTTAGTACGTGATAAATCCTGCGACGGGTTAGTTTTATCTACACTAAAACAGTGGCAAGTACAGACATTAATATTGTACAAATATGTATATATATGTATACATAGAACTAACTAAGACATGAGGTTTCACGTGGCTTCTTTTTATTCTTTTCGTCGTAGCCTTTCTTAGTAAATTGACTGTACAAAACATATATTTAGAATTTGAAGGTTAAGATATAAATCAAGCAAACTCTACAAATATTTATATACTAGCTGTTGCCCCCGACTTCGTCCGCGTGGTTAGAAGATGAATATTTTTCCCCGTTTTTGCCACATTTTCCGTTATATCTTCGCTCCTATTAGTCGCAGCGTGATGAATAGTCTATTCAACACAAAAATATTTTTTTCAATTTGGATCAGTAGTTCCTGAGATTAGCGCGTTCAAACAAACAAAGAAACTCTTCAGCTTTATATATTAGTATAGATTTTTTGTGTGAAGAGATATAAAAATTTTGAATGAGGCTCTCTCAGAACAGATAACATTCTAGATAACAAAGAGGTTAGGATTACTTGATGTTTTGTGAGATTGCCATAAAATATCGCAAACAAAACCTAATGGAGACATGAGGCGTCGTAATAAACTTAATAATATTACAAGCGCATTCCAAAATAAATAATAAATACTAAATGCGGGCAACATCAAACCAAATTCTGAACCCAAAGTAAGTTGCTAAAGCACTTGTGTTATGGAATTCAGATACAACGAAGGTACCACAAAGACCCGATACAATGTAGAAATGTGATTTTTACATTGACCCTACCGTGGATCGAATCCGGGACCTCAGAGCTAGCGACACCTTGAAACCGGTGCGTGCGCCACTCGACTACGGAGGTCGTCAAAATGCTTCAAAAACTTTTAAATAGCATTCGTAAGTACAATGAATGTTCAAGTTTTAGCGGAAATTTAATTTAAGGTTAGTTACATTTTAGTTTCGCGCTCATTATATTTTTCATACAACCATTTTTTGGTTTACTACTGCCTGTACGATGTTTTATATGTTAGCTAATTTTCATACATACTTTTTCTTATTTGCCAAAGTTTGTTTGGAAACATATAACGAGTATTATTACTTGGTCTTGTGGTCAATTGCTAGGTGTTGGCTAACTCTCTGGTGAAACAGTATTTATAGTCCTGTTGGGACATTCTACGGAGCAGTTTGAGGTTTGGAACTGTAAGCCAATTATTGGCAATCGTCTTAGTTATAGTGTGATGACAAATAGATGTGATATGCTTGCTCAAAGTGGATTATTCGTGGGATAGTTAATGAGGTTTTCGTAGAAGGGATCTCGTGACGTAAGTGAGTGACTACTTAGATATTGTCATGGTCTTTGTCAGTCGAGTTGTTACCGTAAGCCTCCGAAACGGCTTGTCTATTTTATGATATTTTATACGCATATTAAGGTCTCAGAATTAAGTAATAAGTTTTGTTCACGTCTTAATTTTTTTAGCATGTCAATGTTATTTTTACAACGTAAATTAACTAGTACCTAATATGACAAAACAACGTTTGCAGGGTCAGCTAGATACTCTATAAAATGAGTTCTCTCTACTGATGTTCACCGATTGTAAACAAAGTCTTCACACATTTGAGAAAAATATGTCTTTGAAAAGTTAATGTCTAAATATCCGGTTATTATACCGCAAGGCCACCACAACCTTAACATGTTTTATAGCTTGATTAAAACAAGGTAATTCAACCAGCATATATTTCTCAGTGGCTTCTACATAAGTCCTTGGATGTTGTGATTTGTGTCGGATCACTGTGATACACATAAACGGTTTACGAGCGTGTTGTGACATTCCATCGAAGCTTCATTTAGTGCCGTGGTTCATTTGCGAATGCTTTTGTGTTTTGAAGCTAGACTTTTAGCGTTTGGCTTTCGGCTAAGTGGTGACTGTTGTCTTTGTATGTCTGTGTTGTTTAGTGTTCTTTGGTTATGATTTTTTATTGTTTTTTGTCGTTGTTTAGCATATGTTTAGCAGTTATATATCCTGTTTAGTTAGGTTCATCTACATAACTCGGTTTTGTAATTTGAAAGATTTATGTTCTGGGATTTTTGTTTATCATAATATCATTTATAAAGCAATAACAGTTTGTGCTATCTTATTTTTATATATCTGAAATTTACATTCGCTATACAAGTACAGTCTTGTTTTATCACAACCCACCCTGCTTAGTGCTTTTGTACTTCGAAAATGCCTATAACTTTCGCTCTATTTACTTCAGTCCAATACCACCTGAGCGTAAAACCACTTGAAGCCGAGCCCTCAAACAGAATGCATTAACAAATTGTATATAATTTGTACCGCTGCAACGCATTAAGCGCTGTTGTAACGTTCGGCGTCGTGAGCGGTAACAGCGCCATTCCCGCTGTTATTACCGGAACCATTGTGGCGCTACTTGTAAGTAATAACATTAATGTCTAAGTTGCATGCGCTGACGTCTATGTCATCGGGGCTATGGGAACGACAATTATACAAATGTATGTATGATAAAGTATATCTTTATTTTTGACATATTTTTTGAAGTTTGATTGCACTTAAAATGAACTACACGGATGGTTGAGTGTTTGAGGTCACTACGCCAAACCCACTGAGTGCATCATGTTGCGGGTTCGATTCCCTCTCGTAGAAAAAGGATTTGAGCGTTTCACGAATGCTTGCCTTTAGTCTAAGTGTCTTTGTGAATGTGAATTTAATGTTTGTAAAACAGTAAATAAAGTAGTGTTGGAGACGTTTTAAAAACAAAACATCAAGGGAGTTGGTTGGTTTTGACGATAAAACAATTTATAACAATGTAAATGGAAAACTAAAGAAAATTAGCTCTTGATACCCAAAATATGACGACACTTTAACTCACACTACATTCGATGAACCGATTGCTATCTGAATTCGTGCCAAACGTAGAAAAATATGGTTCGCTTCATTTTTATCTAGTGTTAGCTTGCGTCACAGTACGCCTAAATGTAAATATGGGGTAGGCCTGAAAGCTATTTGCATTCGGTCACTAAAAATGGCCGGCTTTCACCAAATATAGTGGAGGTAATGCGGGCACGGGTCGCCCACTGAGTGCCGGTCGAAGTGTTCAATTCACAAAAGGATTGTTATGTGCTAACAATTTTAGGAAACTCACATATTTTCACATATCGTTTGTTTTTCCTCAAAATTCAATGCCTTACGTTGTTGTTAAAGTTTCTGTTGCTAAACCATTTGAAGGAATAACGGAATTTTTCTTTGTCACGGTTTTATTATCAAAATTTTAGACGTGTATCGATTTCTATGGACTTTTTTTATTTTTCTAATCATTCTAAGAAATTACGGACCTTTTATTTTTCAAAATACATCCAGGTTAAGACGTGCCGTTCACAAAAATAAATTGTTAAAAAAAGAAAATAAAAATATCTTTACAAAATTACATAGTTAAAACTTAATTTGATTCCATCTTACAACATAATTGCCGTTCTAACCAGAATCATCAAACATTCAAGCGACGCCGACGTTAACTTGAAACTGTGATCAAATACTGCGAACTAACATCGGAACTGACGACCCCTGTCAGCCTACCCAGACCTCTCAAAGAAGTATTATTGCGTTAGTAGAAGCGAGACAACATAACCTACTGTGTATAGCGGCATCTCTTTCCCTCTCTCACAATAATTCCACTTGAATAGGTGGTAGCTGCCCTCGGGCCATTAGAACGGTAATGATCATAACAGTTGCACCCAAACTTATAATTGTTCGGGCAAGTAGCATGCGGAACGTGCAGCAATGAGGTGGCAGGAGTTTCAAACATTTTCCATGTAAAAACAGAGTGGTAATTGCTTTGGCAGTTGTCGTCAACATTTTCACAGAATTTTGGTCCCTAGTAACTATTTCGATATTGTCAGAGTAATTTTGCGTGGAGTCTTTTTGTGAGCTCTATTTTCAGGATACTTCTTTTTTGAAAGTGGTATTTTTACATTTACTTAGCGAATAAGCGAATTTAACATCCACTGGACTATGTTACAGTTGAGACTATATCGGAATATCTTACAGTCGGGAGATGTAAACTTTTTAACTGAGTACACAATATTTCTTTCAGTATGCTGTACTATTAGACCATGATTTCTCTAAAATTCTCGTCAATGCACATTCTTAAAATTCAAACATACGTATAACCCACATACCTTCAACGCTGGGCTTTTCACATACGAAATAGTTGTGTTCCCTGCATCCTCGGTCATTCCACATGAAGGTGGCTGCAGCCGCCAGAGGGCGCGGGGGAAACTCCCTCCTCGCCTCCACGCAGTCCTGGCCGGAGGTGCCGTCGTCATTAGGCTGGCCGCTGTGCTTACGCCATCCGGGGAACCAGTCTGAGGACAAGAATTGATTTATGAGTAATGAGACGATCTATGTGTGCTCCGTGCCGGAACCGACATCAATGATATTTGTCAGTTAATACAAAAAGACATACACGCGGTAGTTAAATGGTCCCATGACAATGGGATCATTCTAAATGCTGATAAAACCAAACTTCTTGTCATCAGATCACCATACTCACATCAGTAAATTTCTACTCCTAAACTGATAACACACGAATACACATGTTTTCATAATCATTTAATAAATTGCTATTGTAAACCTATTGAAGTGTTCAGATTCAGATTATCTTATACACCTACACATTGATCCGTATTCAAATGATATTGAGAATATATAGAAGAAACGGTTTTGCCCTTATAAAATAAATTTATTAGATAGTTAGGTAGACAGCTCTTGTAGTGTAATATCCGATATTACAACGTGACTGTAACCAAGTCTCTACACTTTAATTTTAAAAGCTAAGCAAGAATAATGACATAAAACATAACTGCCGAGCACCTGTATTACTTAGACGTTTCCATACAAAGTTCATTTCGTTATTACTAGTAAGCGCACGGTAACTACAGCACTTTAATTTAAAGGAAGGCGCATGAAATGAGGCAAATTGCGACACACTACACGTGAGGAAATTGAAGTTATACTAAACCGTAATACTAACTGTAATTGAAATTTTGAAGACTTCTATTACACACAAGACTTATACATATTACACACATCGTTAACTAAAGAATCAATTTTGATTTCTAAATAAAAACCGTTCGAGTATGAGTTGGAGTCACGACAATTAGGTTTCTGTACTAAAAGCTTAAGGACACATATTTGTAAAAAAAATTGGTTTCTCTTCGACCATCTCAGACAATAACAACGGTATAGCCATCACGCTTGGAGATAAACGAAAAATCCGACGGATAGGCAACAGAGCCTTATTGAAACGAATCCGTTTGCTGACTCTCGGTTCCCCTTAAAATGGCCAAGTTGAAGTGGGAATGGACAATCCCTGTATCTTACGTTTATAGGTCACAGTAACTGCGTTGAGGAGTTCAGTTTGGCAGGCGTTCCTTGTAAAATGCTGGTACTTAGCTGCATCCAAGTGGACTGGAAGCCGACCCTAAACATTTTTAGGAAAAGACTAGGACGATGATGAATAGCTATATTATATAAAAACAACCGTTTATATTTTACATTACATTCTAAAAATCTATCTCAACTTATTCCAGTCCAAATTACAAAAGAACTTGAAAAAACTCTACAGTCACAAGTTACCACATCAAGAGAAAACAGATAATCTAGTTCACCATCCATACTAGGCAGATACATCTGTTAACAATTGTAGTAACGATGCTTGTCTGTGGCGAGAGCTGCCGAGACCAACACAAACCCAATATCAATTAGTTCCGAGTCGGGAAATAAAAATAAATAACTTTACATTCTCGAGAATGCTTCGGATGTGGATGAGATGGTTTATTTTATGAACAGACCTTGATAATGATTTAATATTTTTCTGTATTAATATGTGTCTCGTGTATTGATTTCTTTACACGTACGATTTGATAATATCGATGGTATATGCAAATTGCATTGCATGGGAAAGCCGCAACCTCAGGTTTATGTTAGTTACCATCCTCCTCTGAAATGGAATGACCGATTTTCATAAAATTTTATTTAAATATCAAGTGCAGCTTTTTGTATTCATCAGCTTTGAATAATAAAATGTTTGATTGTTATTAAAACAAAAACTAGCAAAATAATTCAGGGTTTTTATTATTTGGTTTAAAATATTATATTATATATATTATTATTTAATATTTGGTAAAGAGAGCATACTAGGTACGCGTACATGCATCTCTCTTTCACACAAAGTATATATATTATACACCACATTTACAGTCAGTTCATCCTTTATTATTAACGTGTAATGCAGTTCAATGATTTGCGGTCTGCCACCATTTTAATACATTGATAAATCACATTGCAATTATAATGAAAACCATGTTTCTGTTCGATCGCGACTGTTGTCCTAATAATCATGATCGCATGCATTATTCAGAGCCAATTATTGTTGAATTATATATTCAATTTTCATTTTCCATTTATAAATTAGTTTTAAATTGGCTTTGTGGCTTATGTTATGCTGTTTAAGTAATTTAGCTGATGACTGGGATTGACATAGTTGCTTTAAGTTAAGGTCTAAAATATTAACACATTTTCACGGCGCAATTTTGGCTTGTGTTAAAAGTATTAGTTTGTAACTATGCCATCCAATAAGGTCTCTTTTTAATATTGATATGGTTTTTAAGTCCACCTTGATGGAAAATACTTTCACTTAACATGCCCAATTCGATTCGAGTCGACGTTTCCTAACTGGAAATATTGCAACAAACTATGAGGTCATCGCCTTTTTTTTAGTCTAGACGGTCTAGTGTTTTCGTGAGTAAACAAATGCAGCCTTTCCTGGACTGGCCTTGGAAACAGTTAGAAAGGTATTTCAAATCTGGATCACGATAGGTTGAGTCAAATAAATAGGGATACTCTGTTTCTGTTTCTAAATTCTGTGTAAGTCTTTTAATTATTATTTTATGTAGACCATATATCATTTATCAAAATAAATCTTAGTCTCATTTTAATCCAGATCTGAATTTTAAAACCTTGTAAAATAATTGGCTTAATTTTATCAAAATTTTAGCTTTTCTTATCTGAATTTTTGAAAAAAGTGAGCTGTAAGTTCAAAAATGAAGTAGAACTTATCGACTGAAAATTTGATACTATGATAGTAGTCAGAGAAGCACCAAGCTTCCATTTTTCACGTAACTTCAGTTTATAATCTAACTTTAGTTCAGATTAACTAACTTATATTTAACTAGGTCAAGGATCGCTCTCTATTTGCAGGCTGTATGGTCACGAACTATCAGGCATGTTTATTTATAGAAATTGTATTAACCAGCGCTTATTTTAGTAATATTACTTTTATGGTAGTGATTAAAAAATTGTCTTAACTAATTTAGTTATTTATTTATTTAATCTGATCACAAAGAGTTTTGCACGGAAAACCCACTTTTTTCAGTCATTTTGTTTTTGTAATGTCATACACTGAGGCATTGCCCAAATTAGGATAACCTCTCATAAAAATATTAGGTCGTTATCGAGGATTTTGCTAGTTAGTTTCGTGAATAGAACCATCGTATGTTTCAACACGTTTCATATTATAATTCGCTATAAATCCAAGCACGGTTTAGTTAAGAGCCGAGTTTGAACAAGATTGCTCAAGCTGCATATTCAGTCGCCTCGCTCTTCACACAAACGTAGGCCGTTTAGTTTGGTTAGTTACAATTAGGGAATATTCACAGAGTCTTTTAATTGGTATCGTGTTCAAAAGCTTTGTAGGTACATCTCCTTGTTAGCTGCTAGTTATCATTTTGAAGAGCTTATATTTGCGTATCTCGTTGGAGTTGTTTCAGTTTATCTGGATCTAGTGCTTTGCTGTTATTATTTGGCTTAAAATTGAGGATAATTTTGCTGGTAAAGATAAAAAAGTTATCTATATTTTAGAACGAGAATATGCGATAAGTGGTAACCGTGAGGCACTGCTTTATATAAAAGAAATAGGTTTTGTTATCATATAACGTCCGGTATTATTATATTGTTAAGTTATACCTCAAAAAATACATTTTTTTTTAATCAAAAACGATACTAGTCATAGATTGACACTTTCAAAAGAGGCAACTTTAACAAAAAAAAACATCGACGTAAATTCAGAGATTGTTCGCAGAACTTTACCGCAGTTGCTTGAAATAAAATGATGATGTTGTTTCGAACTGGGTGACCGGTATGCGGGACACATACCACATGTTTGTGCCAACTTTGTGCCAATTCCGCGTCACAAATACACATAAAAATAAATAACC
Source organism: Trichoplusia ni (assembly GCF_003590095.1). Classification (NCBI taxonomy): domain Eukaryota; kingdom Metazoa; phylum Arthropoda; class Insecta; order Lepidoptera; family Noctuidae; genus Trichoplusia; species Trichoplusia ni. Next base: position 11,862,787 of record NC_039487.1, read on the forward strand.
CGTTACGTGTTGCTGCCATTTTGCCGTTGGATAAACATAACATCTTTATGGCTTCCAGTTCTGCTAAATATTTACAGCTTTTACTATTTTCCTATGTGGCTGTGGTTATTGCATCGGGTAAATTATTTAAAGCGTACTATTTTTACGAGTACTTCGAGCATTTGTATTTTTCAATATTAAAAGAGGTTGTCATGTAGTGCATTAAAACTATTTATGTGCCTATTTTATCATTTGTTTATTTGAGAATCCTGAGAAACAAATGCTCTATTCATAAATTCTTATGAGATTCTACAAACTAGTTTAATATGATTATAATTTTACTTTTTTTTCTGGAATGCAGTGAGACTGGAAGCTGACATCAATCTAGATTCGGAAAACAGAAAAGAACAAGTTTGATAATAAAATTTTGCAGTTGAGTTATTAATTAATATTCGTAAGTGATCGTTGTTTGTTTAAAGTTACGGCTTTAAAAATAACAAAAATAAATTTCAATAAGTTTTCATACGGTTAAATGAAAAAGGAAGTAAAAACAATTATTGGAAAAAGTTTGTGAAATAAATTAATCTTCAACAGGCTGTATTACATGCGATGTGGAACAAAAACCTTTGGGACTTCAATTATTCTTGATATTCTCCAGTAATGACTGAATGGGTTTAGCTCGAGACAGACAAAAAATATTTCAAAATTAAAATGTATCTAACCCAAATAGACTTCTTTGGGCACTTTGGAAACGTTAAGTGAATTACTCTAGCCAATTGTCCAGAATTTACTCATTTCTAATTTAGACTTTCCTGAATATTATTCATATGTAAAAGAACAAGAAATAAAATATAAAAAAGAGAATCAGAGGTTATTTTTTGTTTAAATAATCGAACACCTTAATTTTATAAAAAAATTGCCTAGCTATAGCGAGAATAAACTGCGTACGATTATTGGACGGTTCTATTCAGTGTGAACCGTGTGATGGATCGCTTGCTTTTCAAATGATTTTTTTCGTCATTAGCGATGAAAGTAATTTTAAAATATTCCGAGCAATTTATGTCATAAAATGAAAAAAATCTAAATGTTTGAATTTTATCACTCTATTTTACATAAAATCTTATCTTCACAAAAATGTCTGCTTATCAGTTAAGCAATAACTAAAAAGTTTTGCTTGAATTAGTTTTAAAGGGTTTATCCCATAATCGGTATCCCCGTCTATCTAATATCACCTTTATTTTAATTATAAGTCTAATTAATAACAGGAGCGCAGCGTCGTACTGTACCGCTGATGAATTCCCGCCTTTTGTGGCCGCCATCTTGCTAATATAGCGGCCATTTTCCAACATGGCGAAAATTTATTTCTTACTGCGTATTGCGTTGAGTAACTTTTTGATAATTGAAATTTAAGACTATTCGACTAAGTGTGTTTTTTTGATAATTATTTTACTAATTGAATTACTTACTGAACTGTCTGTTTGAGATAAATTTTATAATATAAATGAACTATTCACAAAAACATCCATTTTATAATTAATTTAATAGCTCTAAAATCAAATTTGAAATACAAATCTCTTATGATAACTGTTTTACAGTTCTCCTAATTGAGTAAAACCCAAAAACCCTATCAAAAACGTATCCAGATCTCTGCCCACTGAAAGTACCTGAAAACTATGCCATAGTAATATTACTACTTAGTACTTGCCGTATTGTAGAATACTTAAAAGGTCAGGTACAATACTAGGGTAATACATCTATCTATACTTCTATACTAATATATAAAGCTGAAAGTTTGTTTGATTGTTTGTTTGTTTGTTTGTTTGTTTGTTTGTTAGTTTGTTTGAACGTGCTAATCTCAGGAACTACTGGTCCAAATTGAAAAAATATTTTTGTGTTGAACAGACCATTCATCGAGGAAGGCTTTAGGCTATAAACCATCACGCTGCGACTTATAATAGCGAAGATACAATGGAAAATGTGAAAAAATCAGGGCAGGTCAAATCATAACTTATATCTTCTACCCACGGGGACGAAGTCGCGGGCAACAGCTAGTGTACTATATATAGCTCCTATCGATGACACACTACAATATTGCTACAACTAAATAATGCAGAATGCTGCAGCGTTGGTGCTATAATTTTAGATTTATTCATATCTCAAAATTTAGTTTTAATAACTTAGAACTCCGATGTACGAGTAACAAGATAACCTTATTAAAAGTTATAGAGGTGCTCGATGCTACGAAAGTGCTACGATGCTACGCTTGAGCTACGAACCGACGTAAGTGCTACGAATGTTACACTTTCAACTTGTTTATCGTAGTAATATTCTAATTCAATTTTGTGTTATCATATAGAGGAATCTCTTTGCAGATAAATGTTTTTTGACAAGAATTCTATAAAACTGATTGAAAAATTAAAAAACATTGTGTGGGAGATGGTCATTTATATTTTCCAAAATGGTGGCTGTAAATATCTTTACCCAAACTCCTTCTGATACAAAGTGATTACCTAGAATTCAGAGAAAACCTAAATTGGGAAATACTTTACACTTAAAAGTGTGAATATAGACCCTTATATTTAACCCTTGTATATTATCAACCTCATAACTTGGTCTGACGGAGGGTCGCTAAAATTATCAACATTTTGTGACGTCACATTCCCTGGGGGCTGAAGGTGCGGCGCAGGTGCGGGGGAGCTGCGTGCCGGGAGCGGGGCGTCTGCGGGGCGGCTGCGGTTGCCTGCGGTCCAAACTTGTTGAATGCAGACGTCGGCATTGTAAACAGAGTCCCTTCGTTAGGGCTGCCGGCTTCGAGCAATGCCTTGTTGTTTTTGGTAATAGTGAATTATGAAGGGATGTTAAACAGTTTTGAATAACGTTGACCTTAATTAGTGAGTTTGTTAATACTGCGTCATTTTATGTTAGTTTCATAATTTCACGGGCGTAGTTTCGTGTTGGGATCTCTGATGTAGACAAAAGGTATGGTAGATATGTTTAATACAGATACAGACATTTTTATTATATTTATTGTAAGTCTATCATAAAGAGCAATGTCCTTATAATACATTTTAAAATATCATGTGGAGTGTGTAGTATATCTTGAACGCATCATTAATGGGCGCATGCATGGATTGAAAAAAACAACGTTTTTTATGTAAACATCCTTAATGTTCTTGAACATAAATAATTTGTTGCATATAACTTATATTTAAGTTTCAACAGTTTCAAGTGACGTTACATTTTCTGAAACATGACGCAATGAAACGTGAATGACTCTTGTTCTTCTAGGATACGTTTTATCTTACGTTTATGTCATTTTAACAACTTAAACTAACATTTTATAAGGTATGTTTTATTTAAGATTATTAAAGTTAAGAAAAGTAACTGCTAACTCTACAACCAGTTAGCAGTTAACATAGTTTTATTTCATAATTTAAACGTTACGCCTTAACTCTAAATATAATCATTTTCTTATTACATTTTTTTTACATTAAACTTTTCATTAGAAAATACCAATAAAACTGGTCTTGTGCAAGTCCGACTGTCGAGTAAAGATAAACGAATTTATGATTTATTAAGAAAATCACCTACGGTTTATGAAGTATAGTCTGGCAACTAAAGCACGGACAGACAAACAGACAGACAGCAGATCCTCAATAATAGTGTCCTGTATTCCCCCTTTGAGTACGGAACCATAAAAACTATTTTGATAGTAACTATCGTGAGAATGATTCATTATTAAATGATGTAACGGTTTACTCACACGTATTTAACGGGGTAGCCCGACTAGTTTCGGACCCAACCGGAGTCCTTAATCATGAGCTGACGGGGCGGGATCGCGAGTCGAACTGGTCGGGCTACCCCGATAAATACGCGTGAGTAAACCGTTACATCATTTAATAACCGTAAAAACTAGTCAAAATAATCAATATTTGCACACTACAGAAGCAGCCCTAATAAGTGGCCACATTAACTTTAGTGGCGATAACATATTAGTAATGTGTTTGTTAACGCCGACGCTTATTCTACGATTACTATGGGTTAGGCCTTTACGACCATTTGGCCTTGACTGCACGGTTAGACGAGTGGTATAGGTCACACCAATCTTACTGCACAACTCAGTTTAGCTCGAAATAATAACAACATATGCAAATATGTTGACTTTCTTTATTTATAGCCTCTTTCAGACGTTAACAAAATTTGTTTTATAAATTAACTTAATCCTTTACATAGTTATATTTTTATTCTGTATGCCCTTTGTCAAAGGTCTCTAGCCTCTATCAATCTTCTCTCTCCCGTGCCAGTCTATTTTAGCCGTATCATCTTTCCATCTTCTGGAAGGTTTCCTCTTTTTTCTCTTTCCCTCTCTTTGTTTACCACAATGTTACTTCTTTGTTCCATTCTCTCCTCTGATCTTCTTAGTAATAGATTATTCATATTTAATTCACTTCTTTTTGACAGACTTTATAGGCTTATAGCTAGATTATTAATTATACTGACAATTATGTGAAAAGAAACAGGAACTTTTGAAACAAAACATTTTTAGGATACATTCGTTCTATCCCTGTAAACTAACAGAGTTTAATATTCGATATCTATGCAGATTGACAGCCTACGGAGAGCATGCCGGAGGCCATGTTTTTTGTAACGTATTTGAAAAATGTTAACAATATTTTTGTAGTTTCAGTTACAGAGCACTCTACTTTTCCAATCTGTTTTATTTAAACGAATTCAGATCACTTAAAAAACTCGATCAAAGCAATTATGCAAAAGGGATTTTATATGACTGGTTCTATTGTTATAATTAACTGTTTGCTGCTTTGTTTGTGCAATTTACTATGTAATAATCTTTCTGGAGGAATGCCCAACTTTCCACGACTTTAAAACTTACTTCACGCCTTTTCGCAAGCCTTTGGTAAGCTTCTCATTTTGGTAGCATTATTTTAGTTAAAATGAACTCTAAATTTGGAATTATTTGTTTTATACTACCGTTTCTTATTCTGTATTTTTTGTATCATCGTCATGAAATTTAAAAGCTGCTTATTCATTGATGTAGCGTTTTGCATCTTTGTCCTTCCTGTGCCACCCTTTTTACTTTCTAATATATTGTACTGACAGATTTTTCTTTTATTTCGTCTATGTATTTCATTTTCGTCTTAAGACCTATCTGCGTATTGTATCATTGGCTAGAAATACGACATTAGCATCATCGGCCTAGCCTTTTCCCAACTATGTCAGCTAAGTACCAGTGTTTTAAAGGAGCGACTGCCTATCAGACCTCCTCAACCCAGTTACCTGGGCAACACGATACTCCTTGGTAAGACTGGCCGTCAGACTTCAAGCTTCTGACTACCGGTAACGACTGTCAAAGATGTAGGAATAACAGCCGGGACCCACAATTTAACGTGCCTTCCGAAACACGGAGGAACTCGTTATGACACAGATGGTCACCCATCTACGGACCAACCGCGTCAAGCATAGCTTAACCTGTAATCAAACCACTTATGCGGTTATAGCTTAGCCACGAGCTCCTAATTACCTTACCTTATCCTGCCTACTAAATAATATACATAAAAGTACAATAACCTTCTTTCTTTCCAGTTCGCCACCTTTTTAGCGGTTCATAACCAATTCGTTCGCACCAGTTAACTTGAACCGTTTATTTAAGTCGCGCAAATGTACAAAACATTCATTCATTATAGCCATTTAATCGGCCGCAGCTTTTTATACCAATTTCCGGTTCGTTCGTTTTGTTCAATCATTCATTCGTCATTTGTTTTTTGGAATATATATTGCTGAATATCGTTTTTTGATAGTTATTTGTTGCATATGTTTTTTATTTTAATCTCATTTCATTTGTGTTTTATAACCAAATAAAGTTTATTTAAATTTAATAGGTACTATATGACATTTTCAAAAGAAAAATTATTATATGTTAAGACAAAACATTTATCAAGATATATAAAGTACATACCAACCAAATAAAATTGAATAATAAAATCGGTGAACAGTAATTATTCAGCAATAACGTGAAAAATTCCTTCTTGATTTTACGAAAGCAATAATGATTCATTTTTCGTAATAAAATGACGAAACTGTTGCATAACTCTTGCCTCGAGAACAATGTATTTGCTCATAAATATTAAAATGGATTCTCCATCGGAACGCCATTTCGCAGGCTACTGACTTCTTCAATACATTATATAATTATATATTAACTGCATGTGATGTATTAAATTATAACAATATTTTTCGGGTTATGAAGTACCTCATTTTTTTATATTTTCTCCATTAATGATACACGTAACGTACTATTAGAAAATTCTTCTTAATTTCTGTCTATTTTAACTGTCGAAGATGACTCACTTCAAATCCTTTACACGTGGCTAACTGTAGATTTAGGTTCTTATTTAAACCTCAAGCTAAAACTCTAAAAGCATATGTTGTATGTATGTATAGTCATAATTCTTCTAAATCATTACGTACATAACTAAATCTTCAAACTTGTGCAGACTCATATGTTATGTCTAAATACCACACAAACAGAAGTCTTCTTTATAAAACGAATGCAGTCACCACAATGACTCAGAACAAAAACATTTGGCAACAATGCATCTGTTATGAAAAACTAGCTCACTTAACCCAGCGCCCTCAAAGCCTTGCATAATGTGATGTTCGACAGAACGCCGCGAAAATCGCATGCGACTGACGCCTGCGACTGACGCCCGCCTGTCTAGACCGACTGAATGGGGGTTACCCCAATACTTTTGGCACCCAATCGGGCTTTCAACCCTAGGATGCACAACCCCTTGCTCTTTCGACCCGAGTCAATAGCTTTTAAGTTATGTAACTTGGTTAATAGGATGGATTGTTTTTATTTCGGTTACTACTTGAGTGAATTGTTGTAATTAAGATGAATGTTAGTACTGTATTCATTTATAAGTGTTTATTTTCGTATAAATAAATAAATGCGGACAACATCACATACATTGTTCTGAACCCAAAGTAAGTTGCTAAAGCACTTGTGTTATATAATTCAGATACAACGATGGTACCACAAACACCCAGACCCGAGACAATGTAGAAAATGTGAATTTTTACATTGACCCGACCGGGGATCGAACAAGGGACCTCAGAGCTAGCGACACCTTGAAACCGGTGCGTACGCCACTCGACCACGGAGGTCGTATGTAATAAGTGAGTTGTTTTAATAGCGAAGTGTTATTCCCTTACGCTGCGTGTGTATTTTGTAATTTTCGAATCGCGAACCCACTGTGTAGTCGGATGATCCCGATACAAGTACGTGAGTAAATCGTTATTAAATAGTCATCAAGAATCCACCTCACGAAAGTAATTAAAATAAGCTATTTAACTGTGGAGTGGTATCAAAATTCTTTCAGTAGTTTTTGAATAAAAGTATAACAAACATATTAATATCATCGGTTCCTTTCATAATATTAGTGGAATTTAAGAAATACCTTAAAAATATTAAAAGCATTTTATTTACGAACAGAAAAGTAGGTGAGAAAATAAAAATACATTTTAAAATTGAAGTAGCGACCGTTTTATCGTGTTATTACGACGTGCTTGAGGTATTACGAGGCTCTAACTCGCTTTATCACATTGTCTTAGCCTTAAATAATAATAACCGTATATGTGAATAATCTTACAAGTAGGTCCTTTTAAATTTTAATGATCGCACGTTTTTAATGCTTTTTTGTGGCTATAATGCATAATTTAAACTTTTTATGCTGTTCTTTATTTTTCAGAAATATAACTCTTCTATTGCGGAGAACTTTACACATATTCATACTTTATTCATACTTAACTAAGATTGAATCAGGGACACGCGGCAAAAGAGTTCATCTTGTTTTCTATGCAACTTGGTTGTCAGTGATGTCGCTATGTTTTTAGATTATGTTGACTTTTAAAGATGAATTGAGTACGGTACGTAAGCTTGAAACATACTAACTTTGTAACATGATACATTTTAGTGTCCTAGGCACTCGCCTTGGGTACTCATCGTAGTTGGAGTGGAAAGGTAAAATTAATTTTTAAATGATTCTAATCGCAATGTAATTATTTTTTAATTTTAGTACCTAATAACACAGATTCTAAACTCATGCTGGACAAACCATTAGGTATCATTCGTAATCTGACTAAATCTGATAGATAAATTATATTCTGTTAAAATGAATATAAGTCACATCGCCCAACACCAACTCATTCCGTACAACTAGTTCTACTTCTCCTCTACTGCTCTCCCACAACCCATCACCAAGTACATTTATCCACCAACAAATAATTCAGGGTTGTCACTTAGCCAGAAGTCCAGTAACAACACATTACGGCCCTCCAGTCACGAACGCTCTCCCGCCGAGCACCCTACACGCACTCAATGGCATTCGAACTAACGCTGTTGACTGAACAATGATTTAAAGTGTTTGTCCGACTGTATTAGTGTTTGTTGTTTTGAGTTTTAGTCGTACTTGTGCAAGAGCTGTTGTATAAATACGTAGATGGAATGGTTTTATTGTTTGTTAAAGAATTAAGCAGCGGAATGCTTTTTTTTTAAGTTACTAATTTATTTTACACACAACATTATTTTGTTTTTTGGTCAAATTTACTTTGAACTGTGAGTTATTATTAATATTCTCAGAAAATCTCTAAATACAAATACAATGAAAAAATTCAATCTCAGACTGGATATGAACCTGCGGCGCCTGGGTATGCTCGGCAGTCGCTTTAAAAACTATGGTACCGAGGTCGAAAAATGATAAAAAAATCGATCATTTTATTCAGGTCGGACAGTGTGTCCAAATTTTATTTATTTCTTTATTTAACAATTTATGTTCGCAGAAAATTCACATAAATATGAGATTTGAAAATATAATAACATTTTTATAATAACTATCGTGAGACTGATTCATTATTAAATGATGTAACGGTTTACTCACGCGTATTTATCGGGGTAGCCCGACTAGTTTCGGACCCAGCCGGTCCCGCCGCGTCTGCTCATGATTAAGGACTCCGGTTGGGTCCGGTTGGCTACCCCGATAAATACGCGTGAGTAAACCGTTACATCATTTAATAATGAAAATACATGTACAATTTTTATGACATTCCACAATTTTTTTGTTCCACCATACTAAGATTTCATCTAAATACCTACAACTAAGCAGAACGAAGCAGTTTCAAGCACCTCAAAAGCTCGGTTCAACATTTACAATAAATCTTAGAAGCCTGAAGTTAGTACGTTAGCGGTGACACCTCGGTATCGTAAACCCGTACACCTGATCTCTTCGGTCGCCCTCTTCAAGTAATTAAGTACATTGTATGTTAGGACTTGTTTAGAGCAAGTCTCTTGACTAACAAACTACTGGGTATTTAGTTGCGAGAGGGTTGCAATAAATCTGTATTACAACTGGAGTTTTAGCGCGTTTGTAAATGCTGAATTAACTGAAATGTTTAGTAATGTCGATTTTAGGAGTACGTTAAATACCATTGTTTTGTCGCAAAACTGTATTTCTAATTTTCTGAAAATAATGTTTTCCTTTTTTGTCGAGTCTGACCACGTGGCCACTCATGTGTCACGTGTCTTTATGTACGTAGGTAACATTGAGTTACATTTCTCCGGACGCTACCGCTAATGAAATCGCTCAAATGTGTGGAGCTAGTAAGTAGAAGTTGCGTCACTTTTAGCAAAGTAATGTCCCAAATGACTGCTCGGATAGTCGAGTGGTTGAGGTCACCATGCAAAATCCACTGTGCGCAACGTGTCGCGGATCCGACGTTTTTTTAAGAGTGAAATATATATTTTAAGTTCGCTGTTCGCAGTCATTTCGTAGATTAATCGCTTAAATTATCACCTTCGTATGCATTCAAAATCTAGAACCTATCTACCAACATTAAAGGAATATACTCTTACACTTACATGTAATTATTAAGCACATTATTATATTTAGAAGAATGTTACTCACGTGCATATGAGAAAGGCAGTCCATCAGACCAGCGGAACTCTCCCTCGTGGACGGCGTCAGTCGCCCCGATCCAGTACACGTCGTCGACACCCGCTCCCGGACTACAAACAAAACAATATACGATAAATCTCAGCATTAAAACCTTAACAATATCGACCTAAATACATTGAAATAAAGAGGTTGACTTAATGAAGGCATATTTATAAGTTTTTGCTCTTGGTCCGAACTGGCAGTGTTGCATGAACTGCTCTATTTGATAGCAAAAATGGGGGAGTAAGTAGGTACTCTCCTAAACCTGAACCGCCATGATCGGTTTCCCACATTTGGTCGGTGCGTGGCACTTGCATTAATTTTAATTCATCATCCCTATCGAAAAAATAATCTACTAGGTACCGGAAAAATAATATCTATTAGGAATACGCTAAAAAAGATAACTGCCTTTGAACATTAATTCTATGGATCCTTTAACTAAAACCAATAAATCGACTAAACTTGATTAAAAAAGACTTACTTTAAAGCAGTTTGGGTTAACTTTATATTAAAGTTAAAATACTTGAAATTGTATTACGTAAAATGTAACTGCGTGTTGGCTGTAAATTCGGATACTGAGTGCATTTGTGTGAGCACACTTTATGGTTATCGCTGCGGATGTTTTATACATACACACACGCACACAGACATTAAGACAGACTTTATGTTATTTTGTAATAGTTTCTAAAGGAGCATTTAATTTTGTTAAGTTTAAAATAGTATACAAATAAGAATTTCTTGATTTTATTTTAGGTTTTAACTTGTTTTTTGCATTATACCATTAAATGCAAGTTGGACGCAATACTAAGGCTAAACTACTAATAGGGCTTTTGTACAAATGGACAAACGGACATTTATTTATCAATTTATTTTCAAGGGTTATATAAAACAGCCATCTACCTGTCACAGTTCATAAGAGGCAAACTGTTTACATAGCCCGACCGACTGATAGGTGGATAGACGGCGGCGTGTTATCCTAGGTTGTCAACGAAACTCAAAAATGATAAAGGAAGCCACAAGTAACATATCCCTGCCATTTTACACTAATTTGCAAAAAAACATAATAGGGAGTCTTCACTAAAGGTTTGAATAATATATGTATAAGAGCCATTTATCTACAGGTATAAGTTTGCCATTTGTCTTCATGAATAACGCCTCATTCGAGAAAAATAACCTATTTACATGAGCTAAGAGATCGCACCGTTTGTAGATATGTGAGACTTGACACACATACGATTTATAGGGACTCTATTTTTTGGTGAAGTAATAGACAGACGATAGACAGATAGAGATATACTTTTTTAAACGTGTTTGTAGTAGGCAGAGAAGTGGTGGAGGTTAAATGAAGTTATTACATACAGTGTTTGTTACGAGATCTTAAAGTAATATTGGGGCTCTTGTGGAGGCCAGAAAGAGAAAAGTATGATTCGTACGACCGAATAGTAAGTGCAGGAAAGTAAAACTGTTTAACATTACGATTGTTGAGGAAGGAATATTGATAAAAGCTACAAATGAATTCTGATTTAGCAGAAGATCAAACCAAATAATGCTAAGGATACAGAAAATAAATAAGAAACCGGTCAAGTGCGAGTCTAATTTGCGGTTCCATATAAAGAGAAGAGAATTAAATCGTTTGGGCGACAAATTAATCCAAATCTATTTTTCTGTCAAGTCTCAAAACGGACAGCAAACGATAAAACTAGACCACGAAGACATTTTACCATTTTCATATCATCTTTTTAATAAAAACTGGTTGATTAATGGCTGCATAGCAACGGGATGCAAGTCACGAAGATTTACATTTGATCAGAGAGCATCCGAAATATGAATTGTAAAATGAATGTGTAATGTTAAATTTATAGACATTTCCGAGTCAACATTTATATTGATTGCACAGAGGGTAGAATCGTTGCTTAAATTTTTCAATGCATGCGCGGAATATGGAAAATTGCCAATGTAATGATGTTATAAGTTACCCATTTTGATGGACTGTTGATGTTGAACTTTAAGTCTTATGACGCATCTTGTTTGAAGTCTATACTTATTACTTACGCATGAATAAGCATTTTGTCCATGATCTGCTGCTGCCTCTCGTTCAGTACGCTGGCAAGATGTCCTCCCAGCCTCACGCACTCCGCCTCAGCCTGCCTCCACGCTTTCTTTGCCTCCCTCACAGCTGATATGCAAAAGTCTCCCGACAACACCCACCCATAGTCACAGTGACCCACGATCTCCTCCACAGCCTTATCCATCCACCACACTTTCAGCCACATTGCTGATGTATTCTTCTTCGCCGTGATACTTATATTTAAACGGACTACATTCCCTTCTGACACTATCTGAACACTTCGTAAGGGATCCCCAGGTTGGGAACAGTGCTTCCACTTCGATTCCCCATCTTCTAAACTTAATTCCATCCCTCTGCACAGGGCTTGGATATCTTCGTGTATTATATTGGAGACGTCGTTTTCTTTCGCATTCATTGGTCCTGTCCCCATTTGCAGTCGCAGAGCCACGCGGTTACCGTAAGGCAGGTGGATCTCATAGGAGCATGATAGTTTTGTGGTTGGACCGACTTCGAACGAGCCGTTCTTTGCCATAAGCAGAACATCGTGACAATGGTCCACTAGACGGTATATCGCGGCGAACGTGGGTCGGCCATGGAGTTCTATGGCTGGGTTTTTTGACGTGGACGTATAGAGGAATTTCCTGTTTGGAACTGGTATTTGGTCGAGTTTCCCGCAGAGGGTGGGCGTGTTGGGTGCGAAGCGGATGAAGCCGGCGGAGCAGGGCACGTTGAGCTTGTGCAGCTCGACGAGCAGCGCGGAGCGCGGCGCTGGCGGCGGCACCAGCACGCGGCAGCCGCGGGTGCGCGGGACCTGCCCCGAGTGCACGCGCCCCACGCGGGTACTTCTAAGACGTATTGCACAATCTGGAACAAAGAGACACATTTCAATTTAAACTGACCATATTGAGTCCGTAACTCACTTTTCATCGCTTTATTATTTTAATTTGTCCTAGTCGACTTCGCTGGTAGCTCAGTCGGCGAAAGAAGACTTGAGTCCTAAAGAAAATGTTGATAAATTTGAGTGATCTAAAATCGGTTTCAACTTTACTTGCAATATAAATAATTTGAAACATATAATTTAATATCGAATAGAAAAATAAGACTTAAGTTTTCCACGCGCCAGCTCTTTCCCCTCCCAGTACTATGAGCACTCCGTATAAGTGAACTCATGCATATTATTTGAACCGCATTCCCTTTGAATGAAGTCTTGGAATGCGACGGAATGTTAACGGCATTGTTATCGCTAACTACAAAGGCGGTCTCTTTGTAACGAGATTATTGACTACAAATAGATTAATTCATTACTGGAATGTATTTGTAAATGTTGTGGATATTTTTAATGTCTGGCTTTATTCTTTCTTAATTTTGGTTATGGATGAGAATCATCCAGGTCTATGGTTTTAAATTATTGTATATCTGTTTGTATTCTGATCATGAAAATAAATTGTGTGGCTAGATAAAATTTTTCCTCATTTGTTGCATGTATTTCCTAAATTATAGAAAATATTGATGTGTTGTTGTTTGCTTATTATTATTTTACGCCTTCAACAAAGATTTTTTTTTAAATTCTTGCTTCAATTAAACGCTTTATCAGTGAATAACATGTACCTGTTATCCTCATATTTTGGCAGTCCATCATCATTGGCCTAGCCTTTTCCCAACTATGTTGGGGTCGGCTACCAGTCTAACCGGTTTCAGCTAACTACCAATGTTTTACAAGGAGCGACTGCCTATCTGACCTCCTCAACCCAGTTACCTGGGCAACACGATACCCCTTGGTCAGACTGGTTGTCAGACTTTTTAAGCTTCTGACTACCTGTAACGACTGTCAAAGATGTAAGAATAACAGCCGAGACCCACAATTTAACGTGCTTTCCGAAACACGGAGGAACTCGTTATGAAAAAGATGGTCACGCATCTACGGACCAACCGCGTCAAGCATAGCTTAACCTGTGATCGTTTCACTTGTAGCTTAGCCACGAGCTCCTCAAAAAAGTCCAATGATTAAAAAAACAGGTGTTGCTTGTCGGACCCCCGACACAGTCGGACTGGCTGAAAAAATTGATTGCAAACAATTGATGCTAAATCTCAATTTTTATTTTCACACATTGCACAAATTCATTGTTGAAAAATTTCAATTGTCCAGCTATTACAGTTCGTGACAAACATACAAACGGACACACAAAAGAACCTCATTATAGGGTATAGTCTTTATGGGTACGGAATCTAATAATACACAGGAATATAGTCCAGATTTAATTAAAGTCGTGTTGATGAGCTTAACTCGGTGTACAGGCGCGTGTTACGAGGGATTATCCTGCAATTAACTAATTAAGGTTCGCATTATATGTGACTGTCATAATTGTGCGGGTAAAGGCCTAAAGCTATCTCCAATTGTAAGACTAGTTGTAGAAGCGAGATAGAGCATTATACAGTGTAGCGACGTCTCTCTCATTTACAACGGGAAGTTTTGTTATGAAAGATCAATGTTCGACAACAAATATATTTTTGGATTCTTACGGATGAGAATCAGGAAAATGAATTTAAAGCCCAAAATATAAAAATCGTGTTCACGGTTAAAACCAATTTGTGAAAATATTTTTGTTTTACAACCTTTAAAAAAGCTTCAACTGGTTTCAACGATAAGTTTTATATAAGCGACAAAATATGCAAGTTAGTAACAGAAGCTCGTAGAGAGTTTCGTAAAATAGTTAAACCTTTATTGTTGTCTGTGGATTCGGTCATTCCGCATAGAATGTTGTAAAGTGTACAATGTTGGCAACACTGAGACTAGACACGTGTATTGTCAGTGACATTGTTTGTTTATGTGCTATTACGGTTACGTTAACGGTAAGAGTAGGGCGGGGGCGGGGAGAGTAATTGTTGCATCGCTACCAATTTATTTAAATAAAAGTTCTTGTAGGAAATCTCGCATTATTTTCTTTCGTGAAACTGGCCCATTACAGGCCATAGCTGAATATCATAAAGAGATATTGTTTCATAAGAAATTTAGTTTTTACTTTCATCTATGTGTAATAAACTCCTAAAGTTAAGTTTCAAACCCATTTACGGAATGACTTGGTACGAAGTTATTGTTTTACAGTTTGATCAATTTTCTGAAATACTTCTTCAACTTTATGGAACTACAACAATCTTTTAACTAATTAAGCTTTTCAAAGTTTCAAAAGTTACCTGCGAACGTAGCGGCCGGCCTTTGTCTACGGCGTAGCACTAGCTACGAATACTTGGTCTACGTCGTAGCCACGTAGTCAAGGTAAAATATTTTACGGTCATAATTTATTTATGTTTGAAGAGTTATAAAGGCATACAAAATAAGCCGGATTTCTTGTAAGTAACAACAAACATGGCGTCTAAATTCTTTCCTAACATAAAACAATCTCGAAGGAGGAAAAAGTTGGAAAAGAGAGAAACAAATAAATAAGTACAAGAGTAACTCGTAATAATGCTGCGGAGATAAAATAACTCTCGAGGAGTCGCTAACTCGCATTAAATGTGACCGAATCTGTACTGACGGGGTTCGAGCAGTGAGGGCGCCGTTCACATGCAGAAGAATTCGCAGAGTAGGTATGCCCATTATATTTTTCCTGGTATAACTTTTTATTTATTCTATTTGGACTGAATATGACTGTTTGGTATTATTATTGTTGACATACGGGCAAATTATTTATTTGTTTACTAAACATTTAGAACTTTACTGCTGTATACACGTAAGGCCATATCCGGATATAAAACAGGTACGTTTAATTGACGAGGAGTGTTGGATCGACGCAAGTACAATTTTTTCAAAATTATATGTACCCACTAGCCTAATTACTTTAATGCTCCTCTGACAAACGGTAAAGAACAACTATCGCATATTTTGAATCATGGTTCCCTAGGATTCAAAATATTGTACATTGAAATGGTCTACCCACATGTGTATAATTGACTAGATGTTGCCTGCAACTTCGTCCCCGTGGGTAGAAGATATAAGTTATGATTTATACATGCCCTGTTTTTTTCACATTTTCCATTGTATCTTCGCTCCTATTACTCGCAGCGTGATAGTTTATAGCCTAAAGCCTTCCTCAATGAATGGTCTTTTCGACACAAAAATATTTTTTCAATTTGGACCAGTAGTTCCTGAGATTATCGCGTTCAAACAAACAAACAAACTCTTCAGCTTTATATATTAGTCAGTATAGACTAAAACCTGTAAGAAATCCATTAATGACTAATAGTGACTTAGAGTCATCCAGCCCTCCTATTTTATTAGAAAGAATTAAAATACAATAATACAGTTTCATTAATTAAAACTGCGGTAACGATGAAGCCTTCGTCTTAACGTAATCCCGTGAGTATCACGTAACGTATAGGTTTCTGTCCGATGCGGCTATCGTGTAAGGCTTCTTGTCTCGCTAAATAAACTAAGCTTTATAACATTAAGCTTATTTTGTTACAGAACAATAAGTTTGTAAATGCTACGCCGGTTTAATAAAAAAAAGATTGTTTCTGTGAATATAATTCATCACTATTTTTAAAAAAACTTGTAAATATTATTCTGGTTCAAAAAAAGATTGTACATATAAGTGAATATATAATAAATGACAGGAAACAATTTTTTTTTAGCAGTATCAGATTAAGATTAAAAACCAGATACTTTATAAAACTGAGGACAAATACAATAAAGCCTAGTCTTTACTAACTAAAGCAGTAATAAAGCCCTTACTTGTTTATCACAGACTGGTCATAATAAAATAAACAGACGACACGTTAGCAAGAATCACACAATTACACAGATAAAGCGATTTCGTTAAACATTCACGCATTACCAACCAGCATCCCTACCAATATCCCATAAACTACGTTAATTACCGCTGTGAGAGCGAGACACTACTATACACATTATAGTGCCCTCTCTCGCTCGCACAGTACGTATAGTTATCCTTCCTACTTAAAAAGCTCATAGTAGGTATTGATCCCCAATCACCGTATTAAATTACAAATTGTTTGTTTGTGCAATATCCACAACACACGACACGCGTTCTTCGGTTAATATTTTACTGCAGTGCGGATTTCTGATGTGGTCATTATAATATGTTAATTAATGGTAAATTGCAAGGTACTTTTTAATATGAAAGGATAGAAGATATTGCTATTTTGTATATTTCCATTGCTTATACACTTTATGTAAGTTGTATATACATAAGATGTCTTAATTTATGGCTTAATTAAGAACTTGAACCGCAAAATATTCGTATTAAATCTGGGTATTTTTTTAATAAGCACATTATAAGAATTGTCATCTTACTTGTTTTAATCATACCAGCGCCTCTAAGAATTAAGAAGAGTGTGTAAAGACGTCTGAGACCTAGGGGCGATTTAAGCTTTGAAACCAGGTTGGTAGCCCATCAACGATAATATGAAAAGAAAAAAAAAGAAAACTTGTTTTAATACAATAAATTAGGAGCCACATTTGTCTTTTGTTAGGTGGCATGCCTAGGATTCCAAGTCTAGTTATTGAGAAAAGTATTACAGAAAAATCCAATTATTCTTTGCTGCCCGAGAGCTATATAATGCCTATTGTACTCTTTAATAAAAGAAAACTCAAATCTTAATTATCAAGAATGATGTTAAGCTATTTGTTAATAAGGAAAAACATTCTTAAAACAAACAAAGAGAATTATTATGGTGTTTTCCGCGTCAGCTTTTAATGTCGCATCGCGAGGATTTTTTTTGCTTTTTGCACATTTCTACTTTTGTATTATTAAATGATGTTCAGGTTATAATGAAGTACATGTTGATAGCTAAACTACAAATAAAACGCGCAGTGACATAAACTGATAGACAAACAAAAAAATAGGCTTAACTTCTAAACAAAAATATCGACCTAATCAGAAGAAACTATTTGGTAATTTCATTGATTGACAGCATACTATCTGCCTTATCAGTACAGTGTAGACACAGTAAACATACATTTTTGAACAGAGGTTCTACGGGCTTTTAAACACATAAATCAATTTCACTATTTTAATGTAAGCATAAAGTTTTCATGCTCTTGACACAAACATTACAGATTCAATGCTTGTAACGGGATGCGCTTGAATAATTCATGCGATAAAATACGTTATGTGCACATGTATGAGCGTACACAGGACCTGTGTAGGAGTACTGATGCTTTGGTAGGAGGTTAAGTTAAAGAATGTATGTTTTTTTCTGACAATAGGGAAGGGAAAAGCACCCTGAAGGTTTTTTGCGGTAAGAGATAATTTATCTTGTTAGGATAGCCATTTAAAGAATTAAGACTCCAGCTAACCCAAAAAATTACATTTTGAAACAATGACGTTTTTGTCATTTTTGCAAATTTGCAAGATAAATTATTTCATTTCATTTCTAGTGAGGTAGGTTTGAGCTCAGCATAGGTAAGTGCCAATGTTACATTTATTAGCTGGTGCTATTGTTTTATTGTGGGGTAACAATCTTCAGGCCAATCTCAGAGTGGGGGTAGTCCATTTAGGATTTCTACCACGTCACAAAGATGATGAAGTTTAGAGAAACTTATTATTGCCGCATATACATAAGTAGCTACTATTTCTCTTTATTAACAAATTATATACAAGGAATCGATTAAAGCGATCCAGTATTTTTGAATTTTATTATAACTAACGACCATCGTCTAAACGACGTGTTAAGTACCAAAAGCACTTCCACATTTTTTCCATATCCATGAATATAGATTTTTCTAATCAATATCGCATACACATAATTGCACATTTAAATTTATTTAAAAACAGAAATCCTCCAATCACACAGAAACTGAAAAGAATTACGAATAAACACAATAAGATAACAAAATAGGTAACAGGAAGTAAACTCTAAAAAGCTAATAATATTCCGCACATCCTCCATTTTTCCTATTTATTATGCATAGGCTACACATCCAATATTTCTCTGAACTAACAAGATCACATAGCGATGCAAATACATCTCTATTTTGCTTTAAGTCAATATTTGATATCATACCTATTCGCATGGATATGCCTAATAACCATAGTTACGTAAACACAGTCAGCAAAAGAAGTCGACCCGATTTACAAAATGTCGGTATTTTTAGTTACATGTTTAGTATGATCTGGATGGCGAATTTACTCGACAGGCTGAATTGATGGATTGATTGATGATGTTCTGACTACTAGAGGATGCTGTGATAGTCTAATGGTAAGACCGCAGGACTGCTAAGTCAAAGATCTCGATTGCGATCTCCAGGAAAAAACTATTTAAATGTTAGGTGTGTTTTAAAAATTACAGCTTCCGTGTTTCGGAAGACAATGTGTGTTTTGCTTTGGACATGTCAGATTGAAGTACTATTTGGCCAAGACAGAGATCGCATCTGTGTTGGTCTGCAAAAGCTTCTGCACCACAATTACTTTCGCTTTGGACTAGCTGCCGTGTTTGGCCGTCTGGATATTTTTATCATTCGATCAAAATCAAAAGCCATTCATTTAAATTTGGTTCCTAAGTAGCTCCTATTTGAAGGACAAATTACGTTGGACAGCACCCCAATTTGATCACCATTCACCTTTTTCCACCACGCTGCCTTTGCGGTACCATTAGGTATTAATTCAATTCTAAATCTGCATGTGTTATTAAACTTCTATATCTGACCGTACTCATGTGTGTACACATTTGTGACAAGCGCATGATCCCACTATAAGATTTGGAATGAGAGCAAATAATACACAATTAACTAAACAAATAGTGTTGCCAACAGTAAATATTAAAACACGCGTTTTGGCGAAGCTTAAGGATCCGTGATTGTGATGGCTGCTAAGTGATATAATATATTAAAAAAAAAAAGGTTTGTTCTCCGTAACAAATCAGGTCATATAATAGTTTACTTGTTGTCATTAGTCTTAGTAATTTCTATATTTAAATCATTGTATGATTACTTTAAATATCTTCTAGATGTTGCTGCTGTCAGTTAAAGGTGCGAAATCCTACCTGCATGCCAAATTTAATTCTAATTTCTATAATTTTGTCGCCTTTGACAAGCTCAGAAAGCTTTTAAAAGTGACGAATCTCAATAGCCGAAATGAATTCTATGGACAAGAATTTTTGAAATATTTTGTTAAATAAGGCATTGAGAACTTAAGACAATACATCTGTCACTCAGTACTCAAATGGACTAATATCGATGAGTATATAATATTCGTGTGAACGACCATTCCTCTTACTGCTTTCTACGGTCAAGTTCAATCACTTTGAAAGCTGAGTAAAAGTTTGCCCTTTCTTCAGGAGTCTATAGAATTAAAGATATCAATCTTTACACAAAACTGAAAGGCGCGATATTACAAATATCTTTTCTATGACGTAAATTGAAATGACAAATAAAAGACTTATTTTTTTTACAAAGATTTCCAGACTACTGGTTAAATTCAATATAATGTTATAAAAGAAACGGTAGGTTTGAAAGTATACAACTTTAATGATCCGTGAAAAACGGACAAGCTTTATTCGTTTACAAATTAACATCATATTTTTCTTTTCAAAATGATATTTTTATAATTCGTTCAAAATTCGTAAATTTATTCTATGTTAATTTTTTTTTACAATTTGATGAATTTATTTCTATATATTCTTTTGTTTAGCTATTAAATGAATAAAGGAATTACGAGGAAAAGGTTTTTTTTTTGAAATAAAAAGTACTTATTTTTTGAACAAGAGTTTACTAATAATTTTTAAATAATGTTTTTTGTGGGTGAATAATATCTACTTTTCGCCAATTATTTTTTTCTAACCAAGTTTAACCGTCAGAATATTAAATGGTACTTAGAAAAATGGTCAAAACAAACGTTTTAACTCATTTACCAAAAAAAAAAACAAAACATTAATATTATGGTATGTCCGCGACTCAATGAATGCGTGTTAATATTTAAGGACCGTTTGTCAACGTCCCGCAACATTTGGGACACAAGGGATTGTCCCAATTTTGATACAATTTGTACCGGAATTGGGACATGCCGTGTCGCGTTTTTTTTAGGTGTATTAGTCCTATAATAATACGACTTTTTCCATGGACAAATGACATATATAGTCGCTAAATTGTAAAGTTAACATTTTCTTTGTATACCATTTAATGGCCCTCTTTCTAACTCAGTCGGGTAAAAAGTGGACCTTGCGTTCATACAGAGTGTCAGCGCCTTCGGTACTTTTCATCAAAATTTGTTTAGGCGTTTGCGAGTGAAGAGGCAACAAACATACCTACTTAAACACGCTTACAAACCGTTGCGTTTATATATTTGTGCGATTCATGATTCGATTTAATTTGGATTAATCACTTCATTCAGGATTATTTTAAGTTTTTCTTTATGATGAAAATGCATTTTTTGGATTTTATTATTCTGTTTTTTATATTGTTCTGTGTTAAGGCCGATGGCTTTTAAACTGATTACTTTGACCTGTACTGTATACAATACTTTGAACTTGAAATTATTTTCTCGTCAGCTTATCCATTAGTTTAACCATATAATTTACAACTAATTGTGGTATGAAACTTTTACTTTTTATGTAAAATGTATGCTTAAACATATTTTTATGTTGAATATGAAAATAAAATATGAACCCAGTAAACTAAGAATGCTTACTTTTTCTAATAACTTAAAAAATCTATAAAAATAAAACCTGCAATAAAATTGTTAGTTTCATTCCAAAGAATTTTAGAAAAGCAGTTAGAATTTGCATGAAAGACAAATAGAGACCTAGAATTAAACGTCTCGACTAAAAAATTTATGTACCAAATTTTGGAGAAAGATATTACCCGAATATGGCAATTAGTATGCAGACTATTTTGACAACAAATCACATTTGTTATTCATATTTTTATACCGACGGAATAGCTTCTTTATTGTTTTGCTAAAATATTGCTTGTTTTCAACAATAAATTAAAGAATGCCCGTAAATAAAAAGTTCTGGTTGAAATATTAATTTTAAGTTAGATTTTTCTTTCTTTAGTTTGACGTCTCCGAAATATAATTAATACTTGTAAGTTTGAGGCAATTGTCTGTTTGTTTATTTAGTTTTGAGGTGCCCTAAAATTGAGGTTACTAAACTGGTAATGGGCTATAAAGTTACAAAAAATAAACATTTATTTTATATACGATTTATAAATTTTAACGATATCAAAGGTTTATCAATTATTAAGTTTCGTAAATAATCACCTTCTTTCAATAACTAGCTGATGAACATTTCAGAACTGTAAATGTAATAAATTTTGAATGTGGCTTATTCTACAACCAAAAAAAAAAATTTATGCTCTTTCTTGATGGGTTTTCTTCTGGATTTGGTTTTATATCGGGAAACGAAATAAATCATCTGTTTATTTCAGCTGTCTAGCTATCACGGTTTCTGAGATACAGCTTGGTGATAAATGGACGGACGGACGGATAGAAAGACACACAGCGATGCCCTGTCCTTACTAAACTAAACCCTAAAGATCATAAATGATTTTAAATACCTTAGTTGATACCAAGAACCAGAATTATAATACCAAATCTACGAGCCAACTAGGGGTACAACGTACATTGTATTGCACCTATCTATACTAATATATAAAGCTGAAGAGTTTGTTTGTTTGTTTGAACGCGCTATTCTCAGGAACCACTGGTTTAAATTGAAAAAATATTTTTGTGTTGAATAGACCATTTATCGAGGACGGCAGGCTATACCTATACCATCACACTGCAACTAATAGGAGCGAAGATATAATGGAAAATGTGGAAAAAACAGGAAATTATTTATCTTCGAGGACTTCCGTTCAAAAATTCCTAACTTATATCTTCTAATCACGTGGACGAAGTTGGGGCCAACAGCTAGTTTCTAACAGACGATGATTTATATAAGCGATACATTGTCTACAGTTATTGACACGAACTACTAACTTGATTTCTATCTGTGGAATCTTTGGAAACTTTCTCTTTGGCTATTGTTCTGTGTATCTTTCTCTGATTGACTCAGTCGAAACTATAAAAGGAAAGTTGTGAAAGAGAAAGGTTACAAGACTTTATGAAACAGGTTCTGTATCTGTTAAAGTTATGAGATAATTGTGAGTGAAGTACCTGTAAATATAATCTCTTTGGTATTTTATGAAATTGATCATGTATTCTCCCACGTTTTTTTACACCCACTTTTCTTGTTTTTTTGTCGTTCCAGTTGGGTTTTTGCAACTCAATTTTGAGACACTTCCCGATAAGCCATCAGGCTGCAACTTTCGGGGTAGCTTCAAACCCGATGACAATGCAATTAACAACTTTTGATAAAATTTGAATAGAGTGACATTTAAAAACGTGCGTTTTAGATTTTTAAATCTATTAACTTATTTAATACGGTTTCGTGATATAAGTGACATTGCATGGCTGCTCAGGTGGCCTGCTGCCACGTCTTAAATGTTATTGTGGGTGTGGATGAGTGTCAGCTCATGATTGAGGACTCCGGTTAGGTTTGTAACTGATGTTGGTTAAATACGCGTGAGTAAACTGTTGCATGATTTAGTTATGAAAAAGCAACCTTATGCCTACTCTACTACTAATTTCCATCATTCATTGGCCTAGCCTTTTCCCAACTGTGTTGGGGTCGGCTACCAGTCCGACCGGTTTCAGCTAAGTACCAGTGTTTTACAAGGAGCGACTGCCTATCTGACCTCCTCAACCCAGTTACCTGGGCAACACGATACCCCTTGGTTAGACTGGCTGTCAGACTTTTTCAAGCTTCTGACTACCTGTAACGACTGTCAAAGATGTAGGAATAACAGCCGGGACCCACAATTTAACGTGCCTTCCGAAACACGGAGGAACTCGTTATGACAAAGATGGTCACCCATCAACCGCGTCAAGCATAGCTTAACCTGTGATCGAATCACTTATGCGGTTATAGCTTAGCCACGAGCTAAGCACTACTACTAATTTCCATATTGTCTTTTTAATTACTATTTTGTGTACACGCATTTTGAAATAAATAAATACTTATTATTTGATACTAATACTTGTTGTGGCAATTTTTATAGTGTTTCTAAATTGCATGATTATTTACCACATATGAAGGTTTATTCAAGCGCATTTTCGTGGTTGCCGACTTCTAAGACGGCTCTAAATTACTGTAATCTTTTAACCTTTTCTCTATTCAGAGTACATTTGGTGACCATGTAGTAATTTGTGACGAATGACCTTGTAGTGCATTGACCAAAGCTTCATTTACAAAATTGCTGACATTGAATTTAATGAATGGAATTACATTTGACTGAATGACTACGACCTTTTTGCTTTATTGTGAAAGATATTTAGTATTCTGAAGTCCTAATGATTCTTAATTTGTAGTCGGGTAAAAGGGACCCTAGTAGATAAATGCTTTTTCCATGGCTGACTGATTGAATCAAAGTGACAGTGATGTCAAAGAAGTATCATTTTCGTTTTCATTTTTGTTTTACATTTATATTTCTATCATGCGGGATTTCAGTTTTTTTTTGGGATTCCGTACCGATAGAGTGTAAAAGAAAGCCCATTATTACGACCCGGCCCTATACCCGTCTGGCTGTTTTTATATTATTCGCCCGTCTATCACTAGGCCGTATCTCATGAACCATTATAGCTAGGCAGCTGAATTGGTCACAAATTATGTATATTTGTTACTATTATAAAATCATATGAATAAAATCCGAATTGCGGTTAAGCAACCGCTGTCATAGTCGTTACACTTGATTGGTGAATTTTCTAAGTTTTAAGAAATTTTACTGTGTTAAATTTTCTTAAATTTTGAATGCAAACCATGATGGCACGTTGTTACCACATGATTATATTTAGGAAACATAAGTGTGATATCGAATTAACTTATTTCATCAATAAACAGTAACTTTATTGCTGATATATTAAGTGGCACATGAAGTAGTCGTAAACAGAAAGTTTGGAGGTGTTCACCGCTCTTTATAAAACTGTCGCTAATACAGATAGCGAGTCCACGGGGAATTTAAATGTTTATAGGCCTGTAAATGTGAGATATTTTGTACCCTTATGATGTGGCCCAAATGTAAGAACGTACTTGGTTATTTCTTTTTAAGATTTTTTGCAATTGAAGCTTAGTGCTATTATCAAATATTTTACATTCGGATACTCTTGTTACGAGTCAATTATTAAAATGACGCCATTTTTTTAATTACGATTTCAACTGATAGATATCTACTGTAGAGATTATGAAATCGTGTTTTTTTTAATATTTATTTATATTTGAATCGCTTAAATAAAGATGTTCTTAAAGAGTCATTAAACGTTAGGTATCTGTTATTTACTACAAACCAGAGTTACCCTAATCTCCAAAACAGATACACAACTCAATAAAATATGCATTTTATGACTGCACATTAAGGTCTATTTTCCTTCACAGAGGGTCTATTTAGCTGATATATGGGCAAGTTATGAGCGCGATACATTTTCGGTTTAGGGTGGTGCCACACGAGCGTTAAAACGTCGCAACGCAAAGTTTTGACATGACGGCATTAACGCTTGTAAACACTGCATCGCCGCTTCTTCATTTAAATGTTTCGTCTGTTAGACACAGTTAGCCGAGTGATAAATGTTACCAGAAAGAACAGATGCCTTGCGGGTTCGATCCCCGCCTAGGACAATTTGTGTGATTCACGAACGTTCGTCGCTTGGATTTGTGACTGAAATGATTGTAAAAATTCCGTGCGGTACAAGAATCTAATTGTGAAAGCTGATTTTTTGAATGAAAATCAAAGTTAAGGCAGTGTCTATGCGCGTTGCATTCTACTTCAAGGTCTTAAAGTAATATAATCGTGGTAGAGTGACAGCTACAACTACACGCGGTTTCTCTCGTCTACAAATAAAATTATATTACTAAAGATTACTGCTTCCATCTCTGATGGATTGACGGATGGGCTCTCAGATTTATATATAAAACGACGGAATTTCACCTCTCAGTCGACGTAGCGATAATACAACGCTTGTGTGACAACACCCTTACTCTGAGTATCGGTTGTGTATGAGTTTATCTTTATTGCTGTGCCTGATCGTTGGATCTAGACTGACCTAGTTTGTAAGGGGTGTCGGGAAAAATGGTAAGGATGAAATATTAGATTATGAAGGAGTGTTTATGTTGCATGTTAGCTCGATTATAAAATGTTTGGGTTGATGTAATTAGAACTGTAGCGAACATAATATACTGTGTACTTTATAATGATTTCGAACTGAGTCTTTTAGCTGTGCTAATTAGATTTGTGTACTCTTTCTATCTGTTTAGTTTTATTATTTTGCATTTCTATTACGTACGTGTCTCTTATTTTACATTTATAAAAAAAAGATTCAAAAAACTGAAAAATAAGATATTATAACTTTTGTATATAATATCTTATTTTTCAGTTTTTTGAATCTTTTTTTATAAATGTAAAATAAGAGACACGTACGTAATAGAAATTAACTTTTAAATAAATTTGTAGATACTTACCTAATCTTAAATTTTTAGTAAAGAACACTTGGTATATGGTGGCACTCGTCATCTTCCTATATCGTAACCTGGAACAAAAAAAAACAACTGTGAATAAAAACTCAATAATACATGGAATAACATTTTCTACAATCATTGCAACGGTTGAAAATATGATGCAATTCTTGGTTTTATTTAAAGATACACTAAAAAAAAAAACAAATCGGTTGTGTGGCAAATCAACTTGCGTTTCCATACTATTTAGGTACCGACTCCTAAATTGACTTGTCACCCACCAACGAATGTATAACCGTAAGTACGCGGCAACATCACAAAGTAAAATACTTAATACTAATTCAAAATTGATTCGAAAAGATGGGTTCGTATAATTTTTCCATCCTAGTACATAGTTGCCACAGACACCTATGTACCATACCATATATTTTTACACTACCACCTCACTTGCCCTTTAGGGAGTACTACCACGAAGGTCACGACAATCCATCAGCTTGTATGTTGATTAGCTGGTGAGGGTCGGCCACGGAGCCACCCCCCGCGCTTCCACACCACACCCCCTCTAACTCCCTCGCGTATACCGATTTACAAGAATGATAGATGGATACCACGAACGGTGTAGTGTGTTGTAAGTAAATACTGGGATACGAGTTACAAGTATCTTTGCTATATATTAATTAGACGCTTAGAGAAATAGTAGTATCACTTGAGCTATTGCTCTTGTCACTTTAGGGTATTTGAATAGAACTATCTAATATTTTAAGTGTTCTAGAATATATAGGATAGGTATTTTTTTGTAAGTTAAATTCTCGTGTGATGCGAGTGATCAGTACACTTTTATAGACAAATGACGTTATTAGCTCCCACTTCCAAAAGTTTCACCATCTTTGATTATTTTTGAATTTGATTTTTTTGAAGTAAATTTTTTTTTTTCGTTTTCAATATTTTTCTGAATATTTCTTTGAAGGACTGAAATGACTAAAATGACGCTTTACGAAATAATCAAATTAAATTTTCAATTCAATTAGCAATTTTCGAGAAATAATCAAATAAAACTATCATCATAAATATATTCAAATCCCAAACTGAAAACTATTTTAAAATGTCTCAATAAATAAACGATACACATAAAATAATTCAGTACATAACCAGTCTGGAATGTCTATCTCAACCTGAAAGTAAACACAACAAAATGAATGATAAACTAACAGAATTCCGTCAGCTTAATGTGATTGTTTTCGTAATTCTGCTGACTCCTCCAGGATATAGCAGTCGACATAAACCTCCATACAATTAAATATAATGCTGCTTATGAATCACAAGCACAAAGCCAACCGCAGACCTTGATCGTGACTGATTCGAACGGGGCGAGTTACTTGCGCCAGTATCATATAGTACTTCATACTTTAATTAAATTAGCTTTTCCACTTTTGTATGATAATTCTTTTTGTACTGTTAAGAAAAGTTTTGCAGTCGGTTTAAATGACAGCAGAATCGTAGCGTATCAGTCGTTCAATGTCTTTTAGAAACTTAGAATTCATAATGACAAAAGATATTTTAATACTACTGGAACTATTTTTAATTAGCTTTAATATGTATTACTTGTATTTGAAATGTACAAGTATATTTATCAGTTGTCTAGTGATCATAATAAGCTTTGTTTCGTTTGAGTCTAAATAATTATGCAGATGAAAGTTGTGGAATATTATTTTTACTTATGAAAAGTAAAAATCTAAAGAAGCTCTGTATAAAATTAGTTAATCTATTTAAAGACGACCTCAAAAATCAGGACCAGTATAATACGATAATCTAAATTTAACCTCAAGATCCAATTTAGAAAAGATATTAAAAATGAAACCATCTTCAATTTCCTTCGCCTAAACGAAATACATTTCACACAATCCATCACATTTGATCCGCCAATCGAAAAACAATGTTATTAAAATTCTGCTCAAGAGCTTCGGTGAGGCGAAAAAATAAATATTTAGGTAAGAGAAAAATAAAATATTTAGGTTAGGCAAAAAGTCAAAGTACGCGATTCCTAATTCTTTGACAGGACATGATCAAAGATGGCTTATCCTCTTAAATTGTCTACTTAAGTGATTTCTTATATTTGAGGAAAACGGAATGTTTATGTTGACTAAAGAGGATTAATAAGCCAGAAGGTTTGCTCAAGAATTAATGGAATGGTAATCATTTGAATAAAGATGAGAGCTTTGGTAAATCAACGGTTTAACTTGTTGTTTTCAATAACAAAAAGGTTTTAATGATTTTTTAGGATGGTTTGGTTTTGTGTTCAATTTTGTAAGTGGAAACAAAGGCTTATAAAAATGTGATTTTTATTTCGAATTCGTAGAAAGAGTGAAACTTATTTTTTTAATATTAACCGACCAAAATACACATGTCATGTTTACTTACACTAAAATATGTCTCTTTGAATTTCTACGAAACGAAACTTCAAATAAAGTTGCTAAATAAAGATTTATTCCCATTACGTATGCGTTGACATACATTTTTAAATGTTGTTTACATAAGCAAGTACTATATCTCTATTGGAAATCAGTTCTAGTTTGAACCCTGGCATAAATTGGTAATACTAAAGTGACCTGATATTTTGTCTTTTTTTTCTTGAACCTAAAAAAAGCTAATAAAGCAGATTGTCCGTCTGTTACACGCTCACGGCTGTCTAGAACTTGGTTCCAGTCAAGTACATATATGTAGTATGTAGGTAGTTAATAAATAATGCTGCTGGTATTTGTAACTGACTCTTGCCCGCGGGCTCGCCTGCTACAATATTAAAAATACAAAAAGTGAATATAAAATGTTTAATGTGTTAATCTTAGTTATAAACTCATTATTTACCAAGTTTCATATCAGCCCGTTTAGTGCCTTTTGCGTGATTGAGGAACAAACACTCATACAAAAAAACTTTCGCATTTATAATACAAGTAGGAGTAGTAGTGATCTAATAAGTTTTTCTCATCATCCTAATCTGAATACTGTACATAACAGCTTTCTATTTCCTACACTATACATTTTTTTAGTCGTCTTACAAAAGAAGCCCAGTTCAGGTATCCGACGTAAAATACCCCTAGGCGCGATTATAATTTTATTATCATTAACTAAGATAATAAGTACGAACAAAAATTAAACAAGAGAAATCTGAAAATACTCTCAAAAATGATAAAAACGCCGCCGTCCGCGCCCCTCGCCATTGTTACAAGGCTCGGACCGCGCTCGCAACAGACCTGTGTTTCTAAAAAACTACGAATTGCATCATAATATTAAATAAAAATTGTTTTTTAAATTTATTCAAATCTCCTAAATACCTATTTTTATATCATGAACGTGTTCTAGTCATTGGATACATGAAACGGGCAGCTTTTGTAAGACGACAAAAAAATCACGGTGTATAGAAAAGTATAAATTCTTGCATTACACAAAGTAGCTGGCACTCTCCGTACATGACCATAAAGTGTTGTATTTCGATAACATGGTACCGTTTTACTGCGGGAAGCGATGGAACGACGCTTCACCGCGTTTTAATATAACAGATAGTTTATGTACGAAGCACAATGCGATTATAATTTATGAGTAGAAATATATAATGTTGCTTTTTTGTTACGGTTCAACTTGGATTGGTATTGGGTGTGGTGAAAAAGAAGGTTACTTTACAAATACCTGTACCTTTGAAACTATTCCCTATCTGATGACCATCACGTTCTTAATGTCTAAGACCGTTTCAGATGCAGAACAAAAATGTTGCTCTAAACCATGTATGTATGTATGTGTGGTGCGCTGTATGAGGTCCACACAACAGCAGACGAAAATAATAAACGAAAATACTATAAATTACTGTTCATTTAATCTTTAATACAACTTACACAATATTTATGTGAACTTTGTTGAGAATTCACACTTGAAAATGATGAAGTAGCTTACTCACACGTATGTATGGAAATTGTTTGGCTAGTTAAGGATCCAACCGGAGTCCTGAATCATAAGCTGAAAGGGCAGTGTTCTATTATATACGTAGCAATTTAGCATATTTAAAAACGTATTTGTAGAGTATTCGGTCAAAAGGTAGTCTTTTAAATAGTCAAGTAACTAGTCTTAAGTAAACGAGGCACAAATTGGCCCTAACCTCCACTGCATATTGATTTCTATAGCAGAGATTGCGTGGTCATTGTAACTACTACGTAACAAAAAAAAATGAATCATTTATACTTTAATACTGACGGTATTTTCTATTCATTAATATTTTTTCTTTTTGTTTATATGGCGATGGGATTCGGCAGTTTAATTACATGAAGACTAAATCACATACGTAAGTTGATAAAAGTATTGGTGTCAAAAATTATAGGTTATGGGCACTTCTGGGCAAAGGCCTCTCCCAAATCCTTCTAAAGATGTTTTTGTAAGGAAAAAACATAGGCTAAGCATACGACTAAACGTAAAATACAAACTCTGACACCAGGTTGTTCGTCCACGTACAAAAGGACAAACATGTTCTGATCTTTGCAAAGGCTGTACCTAGGGACAGTGCTTTAAGAAGCTATGGTAGACTTCATTCATCGAAAATTATAATACCCTCAGTGTACATTACAGAGAGAAAAACTTCCAACCATATTTTGTATTAAAAACTAGCTGTTGCCCGCGACTTCGTCCCCGTGGGTAGAAGATATACATATGTTATGATTTATACCCGCCCTGTTTTTTCACATTTTCCATTGTACCTATGTTCGCTCATATTAGTCGCAGCGTGATGGTTTAAAGCCTAAAGCCTTCCTCGATGAATGGTCTATTCAACACAAACAGATTTTTTCAATTTGGACCAGTAGTTCCTGAGATTAGCGCGTTCAAACAAACTCTTCAGCTTTATATATTAGTATAGAAGTATAGATAGTATAGAAGATTAGTATAGATATATAGATTTGTATAGATAAAGATTCTTAAGTAATACAAGATAAGGTTTTAAAGACTTTAACATAAAATAAAGTCATTTCTGCTTCCATTTAAAACTTAGCTGCAAAATCATTTCGCGGTTCATACTTGCTGGATAATTTTATCTTTCCTCCGCTACGGTAAGAGGTAAGGGATGAAACAAAAGATAAGTTAGGGTTGTTACGTGCTCTTATTTTCTTAACTAAAGGGCAAAGTACGATCAAACACTTTAGACGGAATATAGTATTTTTTGTTTGTATATACCTAACCCAAACAAATAATAGTTAAAGTTGGATAAGTTTATTAGTTAGTTTTATGCTTAAGTTGGTCTCACAGGTTTAAGCTGTGTCTTGTTTCCATATTTCGCCGTAAAAGGGACTTTCTGTTCGTCCTTCACCAGGCTGTATCTCATAAACTGTGACAGCTTGTAAGTTGAGATTTCAACAGATCGTGTATTTTTCTGTGTAAATATAAATATCGAAGTTAACCAACCTTAACACGGCAATAAATATGGTATTTGACCAATGTTTTTACCAAAAAGAATAACAATTTTTTACCCTATTTGTATGGGCCTTCAAACATTCGAGACAAGCTCGCCTGATCATCTTCCCTTGCATTTAAAAGGTAAAGATTTAACCAAAAGATAAGTCGAGGTATCTTTTCCTATTATCTACCTTTTATTTATGGGTTACGTTTACTGAGAGATTATTTTACTTAAATTAATGTGTGGTGTATTCCTTTGTTTCTTACAAGATGTTATAAATTATTACGACGTCGGCATTATTTATTATATTTAGTTACATTGGTTTCTCATAATTTATGTGATAGTCTTGTTAATTTAGTAGCTTGATAGATGATCGTTCTAGTAAAAAAATAAGAAAGAAAAGACTTCGACCGTTCATATAAGTTAGAATAGTTAATGATTTATTGGTATGGTTATAGAAATCACATGGCCTTTAAAAACTGCTTTGTTTGCATGTATAGAATTTGATTTTTCTTTTTATACTTTCGTGTGGTGTACATGTGTACGTATTTTGTACAACCTGTCAGAGTCTAAGCCACCCTCACTTTAGGCCAATCTCCTGTTTCTAAGGTGTGCCGGTTTCATTACGAATAAACGAGGAGTAGTAAAAATATATGCTTAGAGCATAAGCGATACTTACACAAAATCGTATCAAAATGGGAAAGCAATTTAGGTATGAAAACGTCACAAACGACAAACTCACATTTACATTTTATATGAATAAGGATTACCTCATTACTACAACATTTTTTCACTAGAAATATGTATTTTATGCAATTTATTTGTTAGGAACAAATAATTTCCACTTAATAAACTATTTATTCTATTCAAAGTAGGACACTATGGCCGCTTTAACTTCATCGGCTTAAGGTTAACCTTGGCGGTACCATTAAGCCCCTAACTGCTAAGTTAACATAAATCGATGCCGACAATCGGTTCTAACTATCATTTGCTACTGATGTACTTTCGAGTAAGTGTTGAACCACTTTTTTATAGTTTGTTTTTTCTAAAAATGTATGAAAAGTTTTTGGGTAATTTGGGGGATTTATAGAGGGAGAAGTGTCGATAAGTTATTTGAAAATAAAGGCTTAAGTATAACTAAAAGATACTAGTAACACAAGCAAATGACAGATGTTACAAAATGTTTATTTACGAAGATTCAACTGTATTATAAAAGCATTCCTTGTTAGTTTATAGCTAGCTAAATTCCTTTGCGAATAACGCAATACGTACCTATAAGGTATCATTTGAAAACTCTGACTATAAACACTAGATATCTATAACACTAAAACCATACCAACACCAAAAACTCAGCCGAAAAAAATTTAAACGAGCTGAATTGAAAATTCTTACACGGCATTATAATAAAAAAAAATGGCGGTGCTCTTTTGTTTTAGTGACAAAGCCCTCTTTGACGCTGTGCCTGACGCTCCGTAGCGATCGCAATTAGACAAAGGTTGTCGAAAGGTGTCAGCCGTTGTACGTCAAGCCTTCAGGGAAGTATGTCATTATATTTTTTTCGTTTTTCGTTTGATAGGTGGAAGGTATGTGTGGGTAACGAGTTCGGTTACTATGGTAGAGAAAATGACTTTGCTATTACAAGAATGGAGTATTTGACTATAGCAATCTAAATAGTCGCGTTGTCGGGTGGATTTCTTGAAATTTGATACGTGTTTCTTTTCCATCAACGGTGAAACGTATTATAGTTGTGGCTCGTAACGTCACTAGTCGCTAAAAAGTGTACTGATAAGTGATTTCACATGAGTTTATAACTGAAATAACGTATCATTGTGATAAAAAAGTATGTATCCGATATGTTTTTTTTGGATATTAGTCTAGGCGTCTACCATCACCATAAAAGCTCTCGATCATTTAAGGTTCTGTTTCGGACTTTTCAATCGATGATCTTATTAACGTCTGAGGAAAACAGAAACAAAATAGTCAAGAAGTATTTTTTTTATCTTGCTAGAACGATCATCATCAGCCTATATTCGCCCACTGTTGGACATAGGCCTCCCCAATTGCACGCCATCGAGATCTATCTTCGGCTGCTCGATATTTCTATCAAATAAATAAACCTCATTGATATTGATCTGACAACTTTAATCCTGCCAGATTGGTCTACAATAACCATACTTCAAAATATTCAAACAAATTGGCCGCCATTTTCCGTAGACAGTAAAACACAACCTTTAATGACCAACCTTTTTGTCTGTACCTCTGGCTTTTTACTACATTCAAAATTAACTCTTATGTAAAGTAAATAAGTTTGAATTTTGGATGACAATGTTTAGAATGAACAGGTGGAATAAACATTTTTGTAATTGGCATATTTTTTGGAGAAAAACTGCCTTGGTTCAATATTAAAGATATTGTGCTCAAAATTGAATATAATATAAATCAAATCGTAATGCCTGTTCATTACAGGACATTTTTCTTTGCCTCTAGGACGCAAGTATCGTAATTAGTTTTTTATGTCTGTGATTTTGGTTTATGGCTAGCTTGTTATGTAAAGTTCAATGACAGAAAGTTTTCTAGGTAATATTGTAGACTAGTACATGTTGTCAAGTACAATGTTATTACAAGGGACTGGTTAAACTGGTGGAAACTGTTTTTTCAAACAAATCTTGCCAAACGTGAAACATTTCCCGGTTTTTGATTAAGCTACAGTTTTGCATGCATAATATGTTGTGTCATAAATATGATACTGGAGCTCAAAGAAGACCTCATCGTTTCCATAAATTGCAGCAATTGTAACCATCGAAAACTGCTTTTACTTTTTGAATCTTACTTTTTTTGCTTTGGGGCTCGAGATATACGAGTCAATCGAGCCTAGACTGAGGGGATCTTAGCTCCAGCATCATTTCACCTCAATCAGGCAGTAATTTTATTAAATAAACATGCCAATTTCCATAGTAAACAAAGTGACAAATGAAGGAGAAAAACGCCTCGTTTGTAATAAAACCTTTTGTAAGTAAACGTTACATAAAAGTTGAATTTCAATAACATCTATTTATAGCTGATCTTCCAATACATTAGCAAAGAAGTGTTCGACCATTATGTATTACGGAACCCAATCAGGCGATATTAAACCCGAAAAATATGATTTTCTATGTAATTCAGTTACTTGAACATTTCCTTTATTCTCGAACACAATACAGGTCGGGTAAGGTAATAATTCTTTTGTAACCCAGAAATAACTAATCTTGTTCGCATCAGTACCTTTAAGGTTATATTTTGGAGAAAAAATATAAATATTTTATATTATTTAACATGTAAATGTGTTAAGCGAACACTTCATCTAATATAAGGGAACATGTTGTTTCATAGACAACTTTTACTAATTGTAACTTTGAAACAATAAATTATTCTTACTCTTATTTCAATGTCTTCGATTTTGTGTTGACTTTCTATATCTATACTAATATATAAAGCTGAAGAGTTTGTTTGTTTGTTTGTTTGAACGCGCTAATCTCAGGAACTACTGGTCCAAATTGAAAAATCCTTTTTTTGTTAAATAGACCATTCATCGAGGAAGGCTTTAGGCTATAAACCATCACGCTGCGACTAATAGGAGCAAAGATGCAAAAATGTGAAAAAAGACAGGGGAGTATAAATCATAACTTATATCTTCTACCCACGGGGACGAAGTCGCGGGCAACAGCTAGTTTTTAATAACTCCACGACGCTTATAATTAAATCGATGTCATAATAAAAAGCACGTAAATTGTGGTTCCAAGCTACAATTTTATTTGTCAACAGATGGTTTTTTTTTAAAGTTGTGAAATGTTGTTTGGTATTGCAATTGTTGAATTGTACAAATACACTGTATAGAGCAGTATCTTTCTTTTAGAAAAGCAATAATATTACTTAAGATGTGGCTGTAGGTCTTTGAATCCTCCCACAACATTTTAAATCACAACTCACTTTTATTATTGCCTCATTTTCAACACATTTAATAAATGGTTGTCGCTTCCTAAATCTGTATTCTGATATTAAAATTAATAGTTTTACTTACCTATAAACACGCTATTAATATTATACGAAGCTTTAGCGATCAAGTCGAATAACATAGATTAATGAGGCTGGGCCTAATAGGTTTTTAGGTCGACCTTCGTTTGTGCCTGGACTCAAATAGAGCAAAGTTATTATTTTTGCTGTCTAGATGTAGGCCGTGTGTTGTGTACATGTATTTGGGTTTCAAAACCTTGTATACAAAATAATGGTCAGATTTTTCTATATGATCATTTACGTTTTGTTACAAGTCAACAGATTATGCCAGCAACAAACTACCAATTAAAATGGGGTATACACCGTGATTTTTTAGTCGTCTTACAAAAGCAGCCCAGTTCATGTGTCCAATGACTAGAACACGTTCATGATAAAAAAATAGGTATTTATGAGATTTGAATAAATTTAAAATGCAATTTTTATTCAATATTATGATGCAATTCGTAGTTTTTTAGAAACACAGCTCTGTTGCGAGCGCGGACCGAGCCTTGTAACAATGGTGAGGGGCGCGGGCGGCGGCGTTTTTATCATTTTCAAGAGTATTTTCAGATTTCTCTTGTTTAATTTTCTTCGTACTTATTATCTTAGTTAATGATAATAAAATTATAATCGCGCCTAGGGGTATTTTACGTCGGAAACATGAACTGGGCTTCTTTTGTAAGACGACTAAAAAATCACCGTGTATAGAGAAAAATTTTGTAGAAGGATTACTATCTTCAGTTTTGTTCCATGTTTTATAGAAAACATTTAAAAATCATTAAATAATCCGTATCTATTACCTAACCTGCCTGTCGTCTTCCCCCGTTAACAGTTGGTGAGTAGTTATATTTAAATTGCAACCCACGCAGACAAACTAAAGAGTTTGTATACTTTTAAATGTCGAGAGGTTACTACAAGTTAGATTAACTTCACGTTTTAATTAAAGAACTTTTTCGAAATATTATTTAACTTCTTTATAGTTCGCGTGCAATCTAGACCTATGTTTGTCTAATTAATTCTGACATCTATACGTACAATCCAATCAAGGGTATTTAATACTATTTTAAGGAATTCTTATTACAAACGATTTTGAAGACAAATATTTTTTTGAATTTGCGTTTGTGGGGAAACTCGGAAGCGTCTTACCTCAATCAAATGTTCTTTTTATGTGGTAAGCTATTTTTGTATTGGGGTCAACATTAAAATATAATTTAATTATTTATTGCAAACAAAAACATTTTTATAAAATAATATACTACCACACACAGATCAAATCACAAAACAAAACAAACTTATTTAATACAATTATTCAATTAACAAACAACAAAATGTATCCTACCACCAGATGAATCTTAGTTGTCACCTCCAGCCCCCACCTCTACATAGTTAAGACTGTATTTATCAAGAGCTCGGCTAAACATTATCCCGTTCATTTGAATATCGTTTATCATGGCGCTGTTATCCATTGGATAATTCCGTATAATTAATCTTTCCTCTCTAAAGCCCGCAGTAATCGTGTTTAGACAATCACAGGTCGTTACGTATTTGTGAGGTTGAGAAATCTTTACGTTATAATACCCGACTATATTCAATTGTTGGGCATAGGCCTCTAGGCATATAAGGAAGGTTTGAGAACTGATCACCACGCTAGCTCACTGCGGGTTGGTGATTTTAAATTTCAATATTTTTTATCTAGATTTCCTCAATTTCAACCTCAATCTCCCCTTTATTGTTGGTCGGTAGTATCTTAAAATTACTTAAATAAAAATAAAGTATTTCATTTATAAAAAGTCACATTTTTACTTTGCCTGTGTTGGGATCGAACCTGTATCTCGTACATAAAAATGCAATTTTAACAGTGCAGCTATCATAATTCGAGTTACAATTCGGAAAAAATGCTACAATGTATAAAGAAGTCACGTGATTATTACAAACTGTCATTTCCATTTAAACTAGTTATTTTTAAATCGCCTTGGAAAAGTCGGAGTTTAATTCTTGTGTCGAAGGGGGTTTCACCTTCAAGTCACATGCACAAAGAAACCCAGACTCGGGACAAGCTTTCTTGAATCACACAAATGGTTGTGGTGATCGCAACCACGTGGCTATTCGGCTCGGCTATCCATTTACATGAGCTGTTGAGGCTTGTTACAGTTAAATATTTTAAAATACAAAACCGAATATCATCAAAAACAGTCATAAACTTGAAAACAATAACATCAACGAGAACCCATAACTAATTAAATTAATTTCACATCAGTCGCGGTTTTCGTATGTTGCGAACAAAACTCAGAACCATAGTTAACAACATATTAATTTAAACAATACAACACAAACATTAGGAAGAGCCATCAATAACTTGTGTTAAACACATTTATGACAGTTCCAGAGAATTACTAACTTATATCGGGTGTAATAAAGTTGTGTGTTTCTTAGTAACTTGCAGGAAAGTTGGGTTATTGAGTTATTGGATTAAAGATATGAAACATTAACCCTTTGAGAAGATCGCGGGGCTTATACTAAATTGATTTTGTAAGGTTTAATCAATACTAAGTAAAGCTGTGATTTTAATAACCTTGAAATGTCGAGTTCGTGAAGTTACCGGTATGTGATATGAAAATTAAATGTTTTAATTTAAAGTAGGCTCTTTTAACAATATTATTTTCAAGGACTGATATGAAATTATTCAAAATCGAAATCTATAAAAGAAGGTGCTCTGAGTAATCCAATAGTTTCCGATCGGATATAAGTTTAAAAAAGGAGGAATTTATGTCTCTATGTACAATTGTAATGTGGCATTGTGAGCATAAAGAATGGAAAATCGTGTCAAAAATATCCAGTGTAATTTGCACCAATAACCGCAATATTTTCTTCTACTAGGTACTTCCCTTAACGATTACATAACCACAACATCCTCATCCTATCACAAAAACAAATTCATTTCTTTCATCATGACATACAAAGACACGGACTACGGATATCCATTTTCTTATACTCGCTTGACCTCACTAATTACAAGAGACAATCGGTATCGCCATCATTTGACATTTCTGTGACCCTGACAAGAAAGCCATACCGAGGTGATTAATAGCTTCTAAGTCCCTCAGGGCTTCTCATAATAATACTTTTTGTAAGAGGATTATTGGATATCGGCAGTGAGCAGATCCCATATTCCTGGGTTAAAACGCTCCCATTGGTTGGGACGCTAAATGTCATGGCTTATTTCCCTTGGGCGGTTAGAGGTGGTATGGAGATGAAATTTCGACTCGTTTAGAAAAATATGGTCGACCTTTATTTTACTGTGACAAAAACTATCATTTTTTCGATATCTTTAATTGTTTTTCAAGAAATTTGACTAAAATTGTGAAATTAGTCGTCAGTTTTTTTGTATATAGCCTGTTTTAGATCCCACCGCTTGGCAAAAGCCTCCCCCTTTCTCTTCCAAACCTCTGTATCCCTTGCAATATCCGGTCACGTGCGTCCCAGGTATTTGACTAGATAATCACACCACCTTCGTCAGATAGATTTACAGAAATATCGGTATATTCAATTATAAATGTAAACCAGTAATTAAGTTATCGGCGTTAGTTAAAATCTCGTGTGACGTCACTTGTCAGTTGGAATACTTATTACCAACAAATGACGTTACTAGCCACCATCCTTCGTGCGTATTTTTTTATTGTTATTGACAACATAAGAAACACAATTTGACATATCGTTAACTTCAGAAAAAACGCTTTTAATTACAAGCGATTTAATTGATGACATGAAGTTTGATTCGCTATTGGCAAATTTTTATGTTTTCTTCCCAAGCAAGCCGGGGTCAATATCAAAAAAAGTTTAACTACGATTTGGAGAAAAATAAGCTTTAGGTAAGTATCTTAATCGGCTTTTTGAGACTGTAGCCAGATTTTCAAATCTGAATGGAAATAAACAAACGGGCCAAGTGATTTACTTTAAGAAAATGATTAATAAAGTCTGATAAATATTATTCTACTAAAATTTATCGTTTATCAAAGAAAAACACGTTACAAGATTAATTTTCATTTATAAAGTCAATATTGAGTAAAAAAATCTAATTCTGAAGAAGATTAAAAAAAAACCGTTTTCTTTACACAATTTTAAATGAACTATCTAAAGGTCAGTTTAAAAATCCGTAATAGTAATGCAAGCAATGACTTCCGTATCAATCCAATATAACAATAAGTAAGCAGGTCAACTCTTCAAATAGGAGGAAGATGCCAATCAACTGATATATTCAGCCATTTAACAAATAAATCACATCTCTACTAATATTTTAAATGCGAAAGTAACTCTGTCTGTCTGTCTGTCTGTTACGCTTTCACGTCTAAACCACTGTACTGATTTTAATGAAATTTGGTACAGAGGTAGAGTTGACCTTGAGAAAGAACATAGGATAGTTTTTATCCCGGACTTTTAAAGAGTTCTCTTGGAAACGCGATATAACCGACATCGGCGCGGGCGAAGCCGCGGGCGAAAAGCTAGTTAATATTATGCATGCGTGTGTTCCTTTCTACGTGTATGTGTGTGTGTACGTATGCATGTGTTTGTGTCTACGTGTATATATTTGTTATCTCTTCACCAGAAGGCTGGACTACCTTAATTGAAATTCGGTATGGATTAAAAGTAAATTAGTTTGCCTGTAATTCACTCATAATTCCTTTGGACATTAAACTTGGTGGACATACGAAATTGGGTTGGCACGTTGTAGGTACCTATACCTTGGCCCTTCTCAATACCAACTTACTACCTCCTGACTGACAGGAATCCAATATTAATCATGGATAATATCTCAGAATAACCCTAATCTGATCCCTAACCAAAATATTACTATGCTAGAGATATTGCTACACTTCTGGTCTAATTTCGAAACGGTTGAAAGGTTTTCAGACTACTTGGACTTCGTTGATGTTCATTTAGGCGAAAAAACGATTCTCAATTGTATTCTTCTTCCTACTACTAATTTTATATACGTAAAAGTTTGTATGTTCTTTACATACTTTATGTTTTCACTAGCTGTTGCCCGCGACTTCGTCCACGTGGTTAGAATTTTCCCCGTTTTTTCCACCTTTTCCATTGTATCTTCGCTCCTATTAGTCGCAGCGTGATGTTATATAGCCTATAGCCTTCCTTGATAAATGGTCTATTCGACACAAAAATAATTTTTCAATTCGAACCAGTAGTTCCTGAGATTAGCGCGTTCAAACAAACAAACAAACAAACTCTTCAGCTTTATATATTAGTGTATAGATTTTATCATGCAAATACCAATGAATGGATTTAGACGAAACTTGGTACATAGATAGTTTCTAATTAGCATTAAAATATAGGACAGCTTTTATCCCGATTTGTAGCGGTCGGGCCCGCGGGCAACAGCTAGTAAAATACAAAATAATATGTTGTATGTACATTTTTTGTATGTACAGTGGTGTGTACATTTTTTACCATATAATCATAGCTCAACTCATAAAGCTTAGCGCAATTAAGCACGTAAGTATATTAGATACTAGCTGTTGCCCGCGACTACGTCCGCGTGGTTAGAAAATATAAGTTATGATTTATATCTACAATCTTTTTTCCACATTTTCCATTGTATCTTCGCTCCTATTAGTCGCAGCGTGATGGTTTATAGCCTAAAACCTTCCTCGATGAATGATCTATTGAATACAAAAATATTTTTTCAATTTGGACCAGTAGTTCCTGAGATAAGCGCGTTCAAACAAACAATCAATCAAACAAACAAACAATCAAACAAACTCTTCAACTTTATATATTAGTATAGATTATATATTATCGCGTAAATTTATTGTCCTAAGTACCTATAGCACAAGGTTCTATTTAAATTGCTCGTCGTACGATGACTGGTTATAATATGTTTGCGTGTCATTTTTATTTGAAGACCCTATACATTGGTTTGGACAAATAGAATAAAAAATAATATTGCGTGATTGTAGATCGTAAATTGTTTTTATGTTTAAGAATGTACGGTGTAGTTTTATTTATTCTTGTAGTTTAGCATGTAAATTTGGTTTAAGTAAAATATTCTTGGAATAATGAATTACGTATTTTTTATTTATTTAAACGTAAAGAAGTTTAAAGGACTTAAGATCTTGAAATGTATGGAAATGGGACTAAAAACATCACTTGCTAGTAAAAAGCGTACTGGTAATTGACGTCTCATGTCTCTTTTCATTTTTAATAGATAAAATTTAAATAAGTTCCAACATTTTTTGGAAGTCTGTTTGACTGTTAGTCCATCAGCTTTTTTTTCTCAAATACACTATTGTCTTGTGTTGCTTTTAAGGTTTAATAATTAAAGGATAAAACCGGAACCCTATTTCTATAGGCTGAAGTTATAAACTGATATAGCTAGAAATTTGAAATTTTGAGATGTTGATTTTCCGTTGGCGCTACAACAATATAATAAACGTGTTATATAATTACTTAATTATTGGTTACGTGGTATTTTACCACGTAATTATATTGTCAATGTCGTTCGTTATTTTGTTATCTAGATGAAAAAACAGTTGATAAAGTCCTTAATTTAATGAGTGGCGATTTTCCCACGTTTTGTACTCACTTTTCTTGTTTGTTTGTCGTTCCGGTTGCATTTTTATAACTCAATTTTGAGGCACTTCTCGATAAGCTAGCTGAAATATTCAGGGTAGCTTCAAGTCAGATGACAATGCAATTTACAACTATAGAAGTGGCTGGGCCGATTTTGATAAAATTTTAAAGAAGACTCATTTAAAAACGTGGGTTTTTACATTTTTAAAATCTATTTAATCTAATTTTTTATTTGGCTTATACGGAACCCTCGCTACCAAGTTTGTAATGGCACTTAAATGCTATTTTTCATATTATCTGCTCACATGACATACAACACATTTTTTTGTTATAAAAAATGAACGCCATGTAGTCAGTGTGTTAATTCATTTTCATTATATCTCATTGTTGTTAGTAAGTGTAAGCCCTAACTTCGGTTTCGTCAAACAATCGATCACCGGTGAATGGGGGATTTGTTCGCAATGCTATATTGTTCGGCAGTAATTACGGCTGTGTTAATCCATGGTTGTGTGACATACGGAACAAACGCTGGTAGATGGTTTATCAGTTTCATCGTTTCCAAGAATGATATTGAAGGATTTGACCTTGACGCAGAACTGACAGGGAGTGATAAGTTTGACAGTTTGTGTGTGTGTTTTTGTTCTTTTGTTTCAGTTTTGATGTAAATCAGTTATAGGTAGACAGTTGAAATTCTAAAAGTAATTAGTCTACTGGACTCGGTTTCCGTGGCTTTTTATAATATATTTCGGAGTCAACAATATTTTCCGATACCAAAGAAAGTGTTAACAAGTTTGGAAAACTTTGAATCCTGTTTACTAAGCCAATGCGACATTGCGTGGTCGTAATTAAAGGGTCTTAAAACTGGAGGCTTTTTGATTTGTCTGTCAAAGGTTACGCGTTTAGGTAACCATAACAATAACCCACGATTTTTAACAGAATATTAATCTTATATAATCTCCACGTAATCATGGATATTGTCCCTAAACTTCAACTTCCAAGCCCTTTGTAATATTTCACAGAGTTTTGATTGTTTATACTAACACAGTAACACCTAAAAGCTTACGTAGGCGCTACAAATTATATTATATCCATCAAGGACGCCTACTTTATGTATAATGATGAGATCCAATTTCTCTCGCAATATTGTAACGGTATGCGCTAAGTAAATTGCGTTACAGATTGCTTCGCAGCCAACGAAAAACAAAAGAGGTTTAGGAATATTGGCTTGAATTATGGTAATTTTTGTTCTATATGTAAGCTTAGAGGCTTAGAGGAAAACCCTATAGCTTATGTGTGGTCTTATAACACAATTTCTAAAGATGGTGTTTCAACACGTGGAGATAAATGGGCAAGTGCGAGTTTCGTACAAATAGGCTAAAGAAAAACATATTTTTTTTTTGCGAAAATTGGGCGCCTATCAAAATTTGGTCGTACCAACTTAAACTGGATTTTTCGTTGTTGTTACGTTGGCAACAGAAGTAAAT
This sequence comes from Trichoplusia ni, assembly GCF_003590095.1. Lineage (NCBI taxonomy): Eukaryota > Metazoa > Arthropoda > Insecta > Lepidoptera > Noctuidae > Trichoplusia > Trichoplusia ni. The sequence goes on from NC_039487.1 coordinate 11,906,872, forward strand.
TATACCCAAGAAAAAATATTTTTTCGTACTTGAAATAAAAGAGTCGACATTTATGGTAATTAATACTAAACTAAATTCAATTATCAACAACCCAACTACTAATAGTCGAGAAATTTCAACTCAATAAACTAATTTTACACAACATTAGCATTGCGGGTAGTTCTAACCTCAAAATAACTCAGCGAGTGACACAAAAACTTTCATTACGCACCGGACTGCCGAGCAGAGCGGTCGTGTGTCACGAGCTCAGGAAAAACGGTAATTTGTCTTCGTCAGCCGGTTTTAAACTATGTTTGGTTAACTTTGAACAGTAAATGACGCATCGGGCCTGTTATTGATGTTAGACGCTTTGGTTCTGCTTTGTAACTGTTATGTTGCGGGGTGACTTGTATCTTTTGCGAGTGGTTTGCTGTTGGGTTTTATTGAGTCTGTGTTGCCTTTTCAATAGACTAGTATGGAATAAGTTGATAGGGTGGATTTAATTTCAAAGTATAGGTGTTTTTTCTTGATAAATTGCAGCTAGGGTAATTATTGAAAAGTGCTATAAATGATTTATTTTATTGCGCTTCATGTTAAGTTATAAATTAGTTTAGACAGGCGCAGGACAGAGGATAATGTAATTTGGGCAGACGTGGACTAAACACTTTCCTAAACCTCACAAATCCATTTACGTCTCGAACCAATTGAAGGAACATGTGACTACTACCTGCACCATTTGATCCCAAAGGTATGAATCATTCAAACTAGTTCTTAAGTCACAAATAAAACAAATGAACGAACTCCACGCCAATACAATAAATTAGGTAATCGTAATTGCCCGGAAAAGTGTGTAATACAGCCATAAGATCCCTTCCCTGGCTTCTATCATCCTATAAAACGCGATAAAACTCAGATTTCTATTCTATTAAAGATCTAACCCATCGAAAAGGTGAAGAACCATTTTGGTCCTTGGGTAAATGTTGGTCCTTGAATCCGGAATCAACGTAAATCAACATACGTTTTATCGCAGGCTCCACAGGTCACTAGTTATCTCCGTAACCCTTTGGCAAGCCAACTGGGTTATTGGGCCACTTGTAGGTTAGTCACCTGCCATTAATTATGCACATTTGCGACCTTTAGCACACACGGCCCTGCGGCTTATGGGAAACTGACGCGGGTTTGGTCCTATCGGTTTAGTTTCAGTCCAGTGACCTTTATTGGTTTTAATTTGTTAGTATCAGGTGAACGTTTTAAGTCTTGACAACTTGTGGTGTCAGGGTTTTGATAAACAGTAAAAAAAATCTCATGTGTTATTTAATGTCTAGTCATGTTTTGGCAAATATTTGCCAAAACATGACTAAGTTACTTAATATGATTAGAATTTAGGAGATAAATGCAGGCGCCATCAAACAGTCACAAACTTTGATCCAAAATATCCAATCTTCAAATCACTCACCTCTATCAGGGCAAAGAATAATAAAAAACAAACAAATCCATTTAAACTTCACAGGGGATGTCATTAATATAGATAATAACAATAAAATATTATAACAGCAATCAAAGGTAAAGTAAATAAAAATATCCGGACAGTGAAGTGCCATAAAACTGGCAAACTGGCCAATCCGACAACAGATTGGCACATTTACGATCACTTCTGGCAAACTCGTAAATGCCAGAGTTTAAATAACACGATCATGACGCTCATGATTTTAAAGGGTTCGTTAGATAACATAGCAGCCCTTAACATTGAAGGGACAGCTTAGAATGTAATCAGTATGTAGGTATTTATTTAAATAAAGGAAATAATAATAACATTCCACAACTTTCACACGACTCCATCTTGTCTCAGACTAAGCAAAGCTTGTATTATGAGTACCTGCTTGACAACTGGTAAACAAACAAGATTTATATATTTCTAAATACATACTTATTATAGATACATTACACCCAGACACGGAACCAATGATCATGCTCATCACACAAACATTTGTTCTGGGTGGGAATCGAACCCACGACCTTCGGTATAGAAGTCAGGGCCACTAACCACTAGACAGATGACAGGCCTTTTTTCACTTTTCCAGCAGTGCGACAGAAACACAAGTATTACAGGATTCATAAAAACCCTAAAAAAAACCAAAGAAACCGACCACGACAAATATTTGCCTAGCATCACTTGTTTTTTTAAATCTCAATCACTTTACCTCTTCCATCTTTGCCAGTTGTAACGCTATTTTCCATATATGACGTAACAACATAATTCCACCCAAAACCCAGAAAATATGAAGCTATTACACGCATTAGAAGTTGAGGGCACGTTGGTCGCGTCGACAACACGTTGACTAAGTTTTTACGAGCGTTTGACACGATCATAAAGTGTGTGTTTGTCTCTCGAGATATATAACGGCGTAAACAAGGAAGTTGTGGAAGAAAACTGCCTTATTCAAATTAATGGGTCATAGGTGTATACTGCAAATATTTTCGGGAAAGATGGGAGTATTTTGTATGCAAAATTATGTCGAAATCACAATGGAGGGTTGAAGAGGGCGTGTTTCAAAAATATTTCTTTTAAAGTATTAATTAAAAATCTTAAAACCCCGATTAGTTTCAAACTTCGTTGCTATGTTTGGAGAGTCGTAAGTCACCGCCGCTATTTTGTGGAGAATATCACAAAATGGTTACGATCAAGCATGAATTAGAAAAAAATAGAATCAAAATCGGCTCATTTGTTCAAGAGCTAAGATGACGTTAACACATATATTAAGAAAGTAAGAAAAGTATTAATAATTCTTACATAACGATACTCTTTCTCTTTCTCTTATTCACTCAAATATTATTTATAATATACAGATCAATTGATTGACATATCGATTTGCGTTTATACCATGTTTTTGAGTTTCAAAAATAAACAACGTTTTTAAAGAAAGCTATCATTAATGGCAATTAAAAACCTCAAAGATCTTAGCTATAACATGGTCCATTATGGCCTCATGTAGACCTATTTATCTTCACTAAAGCCTGGGCTCGTGTAGTGTGCAATAAAGACGAAGGCGGACGAACTGTATATTGCGAACGACAAAAAAATTGTAAAACCACCGTAGAAAACCAGATATTTTTTAAAATAAAATAACTGGTTTTCTACAAAGTTTTCCATTTCTATTCCAACAGACGTTTTGAATATATAACTCATATTTGTTCCAACACATAATATATTCAATATGAGTAGTTAAAACGATACAGAATGACGTACAACTACAATTTCGTTTGATATAAAACCTTTTTGTCTCACTAAATCGATGACTGTTGCTACGAGTATGTTTGACAAGGCAATATGCTGGCATACACTTGTCTTGAGGACGCTTCAATGATTAAGAGCCTTAGCTCAAGTTAGCAACGTACTGAATTGAGTTGTATTTTGGCAACATCGTCCGGATATTGATCGACAGTCTTTCGTTTCTCTCTTTTTTAGAAATATCCGTTTTAGACATTCGGACAGACAATATCTAAACAAGCTATCTAAACTTGATATAGACATTTGGCGTCCACAGAAATGTTTTTTCAACGTGGTGAATGCACTGAACGCGTTGTTCAAATTGTCCAGTAGAAATGACCCACCACACGTGCTAGTCCTTTCTCCCAGAACTGTGTTATGATAGAGCATGATATTATTTTGACATAGAAATCATAAAATAATACAATCCAAAAGATCAATATTCCTTCCGACGAAATATTATTCCTTCAGAGCCAGGACAAATTTCATTGTGACTTTTGATCTGACTCCCATACAATAGAAGGAAAGATATCTTTTTTATCCCCGGTACTGAAATCCTATATTACAATATTTTACCATATAATTTGATCCCAAGAGCATACACTACACAATCCTTCTATTTTCATTTGGTCCCGATTTTTCTGGATACTTAATAATGGTTTACTTTGGACCCTTACACGCGATAAGACTGACCGCGGCCTATCTGACCCTAATCCTTGGCCCCGGAAGGCCTATCGTCATAATTTACCCGGATTCATCGCCATTCATAGTCCCTACAGAACCTTATTTCAACAAATCCCCATGAAAGAAAGCCATGTCGCGAAAATTGAAGAATGATTTTAGGAAATTATTCAAAACCTTCACTTTCCACTTCCATGCTATTTTATGGGATCCCACTTATTGGGTATGCTAACTCTAATAATTTTGCACCTGTTTTCCTAAACAGAAGCGAATGAAATTAGCAAAAAGCGAGGATAAAGAATAAGTTTTGACTTTAAATCTAACAATAGAGACAAGCAATTTATAGAAAGGGTGAGAACTAGAACTTTTGTATGCTTATCCTCGAATTGTCTTAGTTGTCCAAAACCTAAGCTTTTTAAACCGAATGCTTGATAATTTAGATTTTATACACATATTTATTCTATTTATATTAATTTATCTTTAGTGAACCTACGCAGTGTGATTGTAAAAATACTATTTCAACTAGCGACCCAATTTCCTTCTACCACTCATGTATTTTATTTCTTCGAATAAAAGGTGCAAAAGTGAATTCCATTCGTTTCCGGAGTATAAATTTCGGCGATAAAGTTCCAATTTTATTTATCAGGCTACCAAAATAGATCGCAAAATGTTCGTACTTCGTAAAATATTGAAGCAAATGGATATCCGAAGTGTCCCAGCCAAGTCCAACAATCTCAAAGCTGACTTCAGAATAGAAACATTTTAAATATCAGCAAACAAAACAAAATATAACTGCGATCAAAATTCAACTGTATTACGTGTCGCTAAGGCTTATTTTTGCCGTGAGTTACTGCATTAGTATATTTTAAATGCTGCATCCGAATATACAGTGGAGTTTTAAAACATTTTATTTGAGTTGTGGTTGCGAACAGTTTCCAGCCCTTTGTGGCATTACACTCATTGTTCCTTGGCCTGCTTACGATTCCAAATTAAAAAAATGTAACGGCAAACGACATTTTGCTGTGTCCGCCATATTTAATTAGAAACGTTTGAATTTTAGCGTATCTTGGAGGCGTCTAGAAATGGCCTATGATAAACTGAGTTGGTTGACTGATTTGAGTTAAAATGACAAGTGTTTGTTTTGTCGTAAAATCTTTCTTGATTTTGACTAGATAGATATAAAGGCAGAAATCGGAAAATAAACAGCGTACTTACGTGAGTACGGGAATAAAAATTGAATTTAAAAAATATTTTTAATTAATAACAAATTTTAATCAAACAACTTCCTTTCGAGAATCAAATTACCCAGATCAAATATACGTTCATTAAATAAAGTTCAAATTTCGTTACCATTTGCAGGGTTCCAAAGAAAAAAGGTAAAAGGCGATACGTCGAATAATTAATCATAACTAATTTATTGTATTTAGATCAAAAACCGGACCAATAAAAAGAATCTCTCATACCTGAAATTTTTCAGCATTCAAAAGTTATCCCCCCAAAACATTACAAGCCTTTGACTAGGCATTCGTGTAAAATTAAATATTAATTTCCGTTCTGTGGTCCTAACCTATCTAATTTATTAATTACGCCTTCCAGCTAATGAACTAATTAATATACCTCACAAATATTTAATTACCCACATGACAGCCAACAAAGGCTTCGGTTCTTTCAAAATATTTTGATGACAAACTAATAAGCTCCCAAAAGTCTTTTGTATTTAAGTCTCGTTATTTCCAGTAAATTTAAGCGGCGCTAATGAACTGCCACACTAATTAGAACCCTGACGCTATTTAAACACGGTCCACAGTTTATTATAAGATGCTTGAGTAGAATTTTATGTTTTAACTTAGGTTTTGGTTACTGTGTCTCAGCTGTCTTTTTTATAATGATATGATGAGACAAATAATCACTATTGGTAAATTAAATAGTCGTACACTGGGGAAAAGAAACTATCTGAAACTAATGTCAACACTGACTGATTAGACGTTAAGTATAGTTACAATATTTTCTTTAAAAAATATTTGTACTATTTCAGAGCTGCAATTATTGCCAATTCAAACGTATGAAAAAAAATTGCAAATTTAAAGGTATGTAAGTAAAGAAATGCAAGAGACTTACCTAAAAACAACACTCGTTCCATCGCTATCTAAGTGCACGTCGTTGAGCGACCACTGCAGCAGCACGGCCGGCCGGCTGGCCAGCGGGCCGCTCACCACCCGCGCCGGCAGGTACCGCCGCCTCAGCCTCAAACTCTTCGCGATCCTCCTATACACTGACCGCTCATCCCTATAACTACGATATTTTGGTCTGAAGTAATACCCATCTCTATAACTATCTACACTTTTGAAACTCTCCTCAAATGTCCTGTACGAGTCTCCGTATCTCTTCGACTTCTTCATGTGCTTGGATCGTTCTGATCGCATGTGTTTCGGGAGGAAGTATGGGAGGGTTTCGTCTCGGCAAGGCCGCTCGGAGAACGAGGTGGGAGTGAAGTTCCCTCTGATGAAGTTGTTCACGATCGAGTGGAGGACGTAGTCGCGGAGGGTCAGGTCCTCGAACTGAAGATGGACTGGAACAAAAGGACATAGTTATTTTTTTGTCGGGAATCGAGATTAAGCAACAAATATAACTTTTCTACTTTCAATATTAGCGAGATTATGACTTTATTGTTATGATAGACTTATTCCTAATTTTGGTTAAATCCATAAACTTTCCAGCTGAAGAAAAATAAGAGAGGAATTAATTATTCTTTATGTCAGTTAAGTCGTAAAAAATGGCTCCGAGGAAATGTAATCCGACGGCGTTCGTCTCAAAGGACCAAATAATTCTTTATTACTTGATAATGTTATTTTTGCATTAGAATTTATACTTAAATATTTAAGATCATCTTGTTTGAATGTTTTATTCAAAATTTCATCATGCACACAGCATTTCGTTTACGTATAAAATAAATTAGTTTTTTCGTAAAAAAATAATTATACCATAGATTGTATAGCTAGAGTATTGATTTTTGACATATTGTCTTCTTAAAAGCCCTTAAAGTACGGAATAACGAATACAAAATCGATTTGAGCTGCTCTCTACCTAATATAGGTCTAATACGACGCTCGTATCCGAAATGTCTCCAATATTTCAAATGACTCAGCTCAGGCCTTCAGTCCGACACTTTTCGGCTAGATTCGGAAATGGCCATTGAAACCGGATTCGGCCCGCCCCAAAAACGTCGAATGTAGGGGTCAATTTCCTGCCCGTCGCGAATGAGGACGGACGATGATGTAACGCCCTGGGAATTTCTTAATTGTTTTACTGATTGTTTTTTTGGACTACGTATATGTAAGTTGATGTACACAAGAGAAGAAGAAGAAAGAGATAACATTAGTTATTTCACTCCGCATGAATAGAGGAATTGGCATTAGTAATTTTGTTAAGTACATGGCGAAAGAACGGGCACGTACAATGGGTACAAAAGAAATATTTGTGAAGGTAGTGAATGCATGGCAACACGAAGATGTGGAATGTTAAGAACAAACTCTTCTCGATAATAAAGACGAACGAAGCAGAAATTAACAAACCTGGTCCATTTGTTTTTTCACAACTTGTATTGAAGTTTTCACCGATGCTCAAAAGTTTTGGCTGATTAAAAAAAAAAAACATAATACTCGTATTATCCTCTTATAACTGTAATGTTATAATGAACACAGTACTGGAATCACTTGAAAACTACGAATGAAACCCCGTCAAAATTTTGACCTTATTCTACAAAACCTCCATTTAAGCTAGCCACACACAGGTACGTCATATAATTTAAACCCGGTTTCCATATGGTGTGACCTCTCACATCCACAAAATCTTGTCGTAATAGAATTTTGATTTATGCTGCCATTATTGGCGCCGGCGTAATATGTTGTTCCGTACAATTCGTACCCACTATGAATACGTACTATACATATGTGTGTAATGTCGTATGTATTAATTTTGTACGTTACGCCATATTTGGAGTGGAAATGGAAGTTTGAGTTATGTTTACCCTCGTTTCCCGTTCGGCAAGCGACCTTTGGCATTACGTTGGATCACATAAAGACTTTTTAGAGCGTCGGCCTCTATTGTAAATTGTTCTGTTGTGACGATGATTGCTATCTGGTCTTTTTGTCCTGAATTTGGTCCTTCAGTTTAATTATTTGTTTTTATACTAACAATGGAATAGTAATAGGGTTTACTTAGTGGAGCAAAGTGATTATCCTAATTTAGGACTATAAACCACTTGATTGCTACTGATTTAAGTACCAAAGTGACGTTCTATAAATTCAGATTAAAAAATAACGCCGTAAAATATAAGGTGAGCTTAGAAATATGAGTGGTATAATTCCGAAGAAAATAACCATTTTATAATATTAGATTAAATAAAGCTCGCTCAAAATGAAATTAATCAGGGGTTAACAACATTTTAATGTTGCAGTGAAACTTAAATATACATTTATAATATGGTTGCAGTATACTCCAACCAAAATATAGTAAGACTGTGAGTAAATATTCAGAAACTAAGTTTTTAAGTCTCACTTCTGTGAATTCAAAATCATCCACAATTCTTGTAACAAGTTACCATGTAAACAAATTGAGAGCATATCTCTTTAGAGGTCTGTGCCCTATGGGTAAAAACAAAATAGTATATCATTGCGGCTCTGCTTTTTATAAGTTATTCTGTTACCAGGCCGTATCTCATAAACTGTCAAACTCAAAGAAGATGATTTCTATTAAAAAAAAATGTTCGAGTGCAAGCAATATGTTATGTGTTTATAAATTTGTTTGTTCCCTCAAATTTACCGGTTTGGTTTTACTTTTTTTAAGCTTTAAAGACCACAATCTTGCTTGCAGTAAAACGTTTTATCAGTCGTTTAAAATTACTTTGTAAAATATGGTAACTTTGTTGCGAGTGTAATGCATGTGATGAAAGTGTTACGCTGTCTTCACAGAGAATTTACAGTGAGAAATAGTTGAAATTTGAACCTTGGGTGCACATGAACATGGTTCAAATCTTCTCACGAGGTTACCAATTTATTTTTTTATTTTTTTGGGTGGTATTGTTTACTTGTACCACCTGACAACGGCAAAGGAAAATATCGTGCATAAACCAGGATTGAAAATTTTGGATGAATGGCCAAGCCATAAGGATCTAGCGTGGTTATTATACTCAACCCCCTGGAAGAGACCTTTGCCGAGCTGAGAGACACTTAAATATTTGACTAAAACAACTAAGTTGATTTCTATAAATCATGTTTTTTGTCAATAAAATATTACAAAAATAAAACTCATCGAAGATAATGAAACTTATGGAGGGCTTGTACTTTCAATTCTCGGTAAAAAGTGTACTGGTAAGTGACGTCATACAAGGTTTTGACTTTATATCTTCATTGTGTGTTAAAGAAACAAAAAAAAATACGTATCGGTTTTTTTATCTATCCGTCGGAATAATCAGAATTTTTCAGTCAGGTACACAATTAAAATTATAAATCAAACAGTACTTAGACATAATAATCTTCGAGATTAATAACAAATTATTTTTATTCATCTCCTCGACAAGTACAGCGGGCAGCAAAGTTTCGCTGCCGCAGCGTTCCTCAACAAAACAAATTGTCTTCGCACTGCGACGAAAACTGTTCCCCTTTAATTTATTGCAGCCCTTCTCTAACGATCGCACAACTCTCGTTTATAATGTCGCTGAGGAGAACATTATAATTGATAAAATGTTCTTGAAGGACATTTTGGAGTGAATAATTCATTTTGAATTTTCTTGAAGACTATCAATCTAAAGTATTTTCGTCGTCAAAATACTCTGCTTATTGTTTTCTGGCATTTAATAAATAGCATCGTTTTGTAACAGAATTGTCTTTAAAATGAATATCGGCTTTGTTTAAAATTAAATAAGAACTTTATTTTGTTTGAAAAAAGGTTACATTTAAATTGTAACATGTTTTTCGGATTAACAAAGATGTACTAAACACTTGTATGTGGAGGCTGATCAATCACATTCGGTTCGATCCCCGCGCAAGAAAAGCATGTGATCCAGGGATGCTTGTCCAAAGTCTAGGTGTCATTTTAATGTGTCCTAAAATTTTGTGCTGGGATTGTACAAACATTCAAGTCAAATTCCGGCACAATGATTAAATTCCATAAAGCCTTAAAACGTTTAAGCTTCAAAAAATAATATTTGTTGTACATACAATTACTTTTTATACAGTTGTAAGTGCCAGCAAGAGCAGTTAATCAAATAAAATCAAAATTACCCCTATGTCGTGAAACTTTGATTTGATTTACTGCTTTCGATCATTTCAAACGAATAGCATCAATCATACGCCAACACAGCCTGAAATTCACGTACTGATACAATCGGTCACTCAATAATTCATGAAAAAACCGCCCATATTTTATTTACCATTCAAATACTCAATTATTTGCTATCGGAACATAGGACCAGAATTTGGTACAAGGCTTTGTATAATTACGAGTACACAGGGACAAAAACGAGGCAAATTAAACTAATAAAGGGTCACTGGAGAGCGCCCTAATTAATTAATATCGGCCATTTTCTTGTGAAAATCGAAACCGATTTGGCTGAATATTTTATAGCTACTAGAATTTTGTTTCGATTACGAAATTTGCAGTTTTCTTTTTCGTTCTTGCCTTACCCAATACGTTATATCTATATAGTCTGTATGACAGTCATCCATATTTTTAACCTCTTAATTCGAATTAATACTTGTGTACAGAAGAACTCATAAAAAAATAAAGTATTTTAGTCTTTAGGTAATAGTCACACATACCAAAATTTTCACAAATTGCTGTTGCCACAATAGTATTTTTTTATGATTCTTCTATTTGCACGGAACCCTCGTTGCGGAACTCGCAAGCCCGACTCGCACTTTACAGGTTTTTTCTATCCGTTGTTTTTAGTTACATTTTATATTCTTAATTATTGTGTGTTCTCGTAAAAGCTCTTGTTTGGATTCGCTCCGTCGAACATCACAAACATATTTTCACATAAAAGGTTGACATTTGTAACACTTTTGTAAACCTTTGGGACGCCTTTAGGGTAAAGGGATGGAAAAAAGAAATTCTGTAAAAATACGGTTGAACGCTTGTCACAACAAATTAGAAAAAATAAACCTAAGGGTTGTTTTAGACAAGCATTTTTTGTGGGAATGAAAACAAAATTTGTTAATTCAAATTAGGCAACTAATACAGATAACGCGATGAATTGGATACATACCACAAAAATGTAAGGAGAAAGCAGTGGACCGGACAGAGTGGCAAAATCTAAGAGAGGAATTTGTTCTGCAGCGGCTGAAAAAAATGTGAAATTAAATGAAATGACCTTCCCTACCCTTCACGATGTCTAAGTGCTTTTGCAGCAGCAGCACGCTGTGTTTGTTATTAATTCACAATTATAAAAAAGTTAAAACGAGATACAAAGTTACCAATCACTCTCTATTAAAACGAGAGAAATGAAAACATATCATATGTATAGGAGTCTCTTAATTAGGAATTATTTTTTGGATTTCAGTTTTTTTTGTTTTGACAGTAATAGAAAGACATAATCTTTAACTGTCTTACTTTAACGGTGCATGAAATATAGCCCTCTTACAGAGCGGTGACCTTGATGCCTGCCGGAGCAGAGGGATTGTCCGAATGGGTCACCCTGGCTCCGGTAAACAAAAGGCAAAAGAAAGAACATGGGTGGGTTTTGGTCAGTAGAAGTCGAACACTCCTAACTGATACTCAACCCAAAGTCGAAGGAGTCATTTGAAGATATCCCACCAGTAAAAAGGGCAAAGTGCCTATGTTGTAACGACGTCAAAATATTGCCTGTTACTATTATACTAAACTAATATTGATTCCAGTCCAACGTTTCACAATGTCAGCCCAATTTATCTTTTAAATATTTTATGCGACCTTAAAAATATATTTTCCAAGGTTTGACGTGTGTCGAGAAATATTGCAAACGCTTTTGAAATATTTTAAAATATATAAATCCACGTTACATTTATGATGCTGACATTGTATGCATGTGTGTGCGTTGTAAGCATGTGTCCACTTTTAAGGAGATACTTGGAGTCTAGTATACCACATAATAGAAGTACCTACATAATATTGAATGTTGTTCTGAAGTCGGATAGAAAGGGTTAGGACAGTATACCTGCGAACAGCGCTACCTGTAGAACATACGAATATACGTCAATGTATAGCTTCTTCTTCTCTTCATAGAGTCGAGGCACTGCTGCTCATAGGTCTGTATCGTGAGTAAACACGCCTTGGAAAAAATCACTGGTGTGCTAGCTTCCTTACGATGTTTTCTTTTACCAAGTCGCAAGCAATAATTTTTTTTAAACGACTCCCGCACTAATACCTTTCATCGTACATGCATAGTGGGGGATTCCAGAAATATTCAAATCACATTTATTAACAAAGGCACCCAGACTTAGAACAAGTATCCTTGGATCACATGCTTGTCCTAAGCGGGGATGGAACCTGCGACACGTCACGCACAATAGATTTGACGTGGTGACCATGCTATCCGAGCAGTCATACTTGGAAATACGCTCATAAATTGAAAAAAACCACGTTTACATGCGGGTTCGAACATTGTCATTGTCTTCGCAGTCCAACGGACGTACCGCTATGCCATCAATGCTTTAACAACCCATTAATTTAAGAAAGAAATTAAGAAACAAGTAAAATCGTCTAGGAAACCTCTTGCCTTGTCAATGACCTATTGAATATAAATCAACAGCCATTCACAGCACATTATCAGAAGGTAATAAATCAGTCGTTTTATTCCGTTTCTGAATGCATTAGGTTTGACTATTTGGTTTGTGGGTCAATCGATCGGCCGGCACTTTTGTGTGGTCACTGTACTTTTGTATTTCGTCAGTATTGAGTAGAGTTGGATATTCTATAGCGGCTTATATCTCGGTATTGATGTTAAAATGCAGTTTATTGAGATATTAAAAGAGATATTTTTAACGACGTAGTGAGGTTGGTGATTAAGAAATAATAAAAAAAAACTACCTGTAACGACTGTCAAAGATGTAGGAATAACAGCCGGGACCCACAATTTAACGTGTCTGCCGGAACCGGAGGAACTCGTTATGGCAAAGAAGGTCACCCATCTACGGACCAACTGCGTCAAACGAAACTTAACCTGTGATCGACTCACTTATGCGGTTATAATTAAATGCACCTCCGATGTAGCAGGAATCAATCGTTTAACCGGTAGACCGACGGACCTGTCAGAACATTGAATATGATGATAAAAAAAACATTAAATAAAACTGTATCAAGTACCATATTAGTATCACTTCAGTACCACTTCAGCTCTGTAGTCTCATTTATTATGGAACAAGGAAAAATACGATTCATATCAATAATACAAAATTTTCTTGACATGCCTCAACGATTCCATCCTTTTTTCTCAAGGAAAAACATCCTGCACCCGGTTAACCCTTCCGTTTCCTTTACCCACCGGTCTTGCAAAAACATGTTTTAGTAGGTCACACCTGGCACTTCCCACGCTTGCCTTACCTCATGAGTGAGTAAAATAAATGGGAAATCATCACACATTAAATGGCAACAAATTCGGCAGAACGCTGAGTTATGCCTCAAATATTGGGACTATAGGGTAAAAAATACGGTTAAGTTGGCAACACTAACGGATTGGGCGTCCGAATGTTTGGGATGTGATATATGTGGTTAGTTTCACCCAGAAGTTTGGGAAATTGATTTATATAACGTTAAATAGTTTTGTTGTGGACCTGAAGATTTATATTTATCGTTTAAAAAATACTAGTAAGCACTTTTTATTCTTTATATTCTCAGCCATTAGTGTCCCATAGTTGGGCAAAGGCCACCGACTCGCACTTGACCGGTATCTTTATTTGCCGCAATGCCGAAACATGCGAATATTACCGTAAATAATAATATTATCCCGAGAACAAAACTCAATCTTCATTTCGAAACGAAATCACTTTTATCTAACGAGGATAATACGACATTTACATACATTGAGAGTCCCATGTAATCATATTATAACAAATGTTGGCAGCCAGGCTGGTCACCAACCTTTGTAAGGGGATCCATTGAAGCCAATGTTTGTACATTGTAGTATGTGATCAAGAATTTGGTTAATACGTTAGTGGTTGGATAGATGCTTTCTGAAAGCTTGTGGAATGGACCCCCAAAAATAATTTGCCGTTTAACAAATTTATGACCGTAACAACCATTGATGAACTTCGATATTTATTTTTATTTATTTCCGCAACAGAAGTACATCCTTTCGAAAAATTTCGACTGTCTAGCTATCACAGTTTGTGAGATACAGCTTGGTGAAAGACGGACAGACAGACTGGTGGCTCAGTAAAAGGGTTCAATAAACATTGAACCCTTTCCTTCAGGAACGGAACAGCAGAAATTCAGAATGTCGATAAAAACGTCAAGAACAACTAACCAAACGTTGGCCATAGCTTGGCGGTAATATTTTATATGCGCGACCAACACGACCCCAGAGACAAAGAGTGGAATGGTGCATCCATTTTGATAAAAGTCAGGTTTTTTTTCTTTTTTTTTTTCAACATCATTTGAGTGTATTGTATATTGTTTTTACAATTATTGGTAATGGATTGGTAGGCACGTGTAGCTGCTAAAAAGGATTAAAAGTATGATTGTCAAACTGCCTTCTTTTTCGTTTTTAAGAGAAAATAATTTTTAGGGTCCGGATCTCATGATACACTCGTATTATACCTACATGTACATTTTAAATGTTCACTAACTGTGTATTTGAAAAAAGAAAAGTTTTCCCGCTTTAAAAGCTACTAATACTTAAAAAAAAGATCCTTATATCGCAGGAGGTTTTAATCTATACTTCTATACTTCTATACTAATATATAAAGCTGAAGAATTTGTTTGTTTGTTTGAACGCGCTTATCTCAGGAACTACTGGTCCAAATTGAAAAATTAATTAAAATTAATTTTTTTGTGTTGAATAGACCATTAATAGAGGAAGGATTTAGGCTATAAACCATCACGCTGCGACTAATAAGAGCGAAGATAGGTACAATGGAAAATGTGAAAAAACAGGGCAGGTATAAATCATAACTTATATCTTCTACCCACGGGAACGAAGTCGCGGGCAACAGCTAGTAATCATATAAGAGGCATGACCAAAACACGTAGACTCAGAAATAGCATCCGTAGATCACACAAAAACTTGTCCTACGCGGGTATCGAACCTGCGACACGTAACATTCGGTTATCCATATTCCATTGAACATAGTTGTTATTTAACATTGGTACGTGTTATAAGCATGTAATTAAAAACCAATTAGTTTTTACCACGTTAACTGGTTGTTAAAACATAATATAAATTGTTAATGTTTCTAGGGTTCCATGCGGAAAGGGTGAAAACGGAACTATATTACTAAGATTCGTTGGCTGTATGTCCGTGTCTGCTAAGGCTGTATCTCATGAATCGTTACAGCTATGCGGTTGATATTTTCGCTGAGTATTTTACATCTGTTGCCCTTATAAGAACAAATATTTTTAAAATAAAGTTTGTTTACTTTACGGTAACTTTTTTTTTCTTTATAATATTTATACAGAATCCTCAGTGCCGCAAGTTCAACGCACTCTTGATCGATTCTTATTGTATTATGTAACAGAAGATATTTGCAGTGTTACACGCAGAGTTTTATGTGAAACAATCTATGAGAGTGATGTACAAGCTGTACGTACTGATTTTATTACCACGTGAGTATTTTATATTTATTTTTATTCTAAAGAAAAGGATTTACACAAAAAAACGAAGGCAATTTGGAAAACATGTTCATGATGTGGATTAAAAGAGGATTTTATATTTGGTTTACTAAGAAATAGCAATTTTTTATCTAAAATATTCGATTTGACTCGAAGACCTGTAATTTCAAAAATATTAATAGCAGTTTCGTGTAACTGTGTCTTTCGTGTACAAAATAATTGTAAAAAAACAATTAAATAATAACTTATACTAAAACCTTGACTTCGTTCCAGTAACCGGCGTCCATTCTCTAAAAAATGACTTGTTCGACTTGGATGCCGACGACATCGTAGCATCGGAAATTGGTGACATTTACGAAGCGCGACGTCTTCTCAATACTATCAAGGACTCCCCAGAAGATGATAATGCAACACAAGCCAATAATACCAAAGAGAACAAAATCGATATTTGGGAGGACTACATTCTAACTAACAGTGGCAACACCAGTGCAACCACGGAGCGAGTAAGGCTGGCAACACCTTCCGCAGACGAAAAAGTCGCTGTAAATATAACAGTGAGGGACATTCGAAGAAGAATGTTGACCAGACAGTTGGAAAGAATTCTAAATACAGACTACAATTACATAAGTAATTTCAATGTAGAACAGGATCACTTCACAATATTAACACAGCAGTATGACCAACTGAAGGAGAAACAAAAAGCACAGGAAAACAGAACTAGGAGAGAGTTGTATTGGGACGGCGACAACCAACCGAGGACTTGGCTCCAGAAATTGAGATGTCTAAACTTGATGTCACAGTTCATATACGCAACCCGATACAAGCTATCCTACTCGCAATTATTAAGGAAGAAATATATCACCAATTATCGATACAAACTGGGCTACTTATTCGCTTTGCTTCGACACGTAAAAAATATGCAGAAATGGGTCTACTCCGCTTTGAAAAACTGGGAGACCAGAATAGATACGATTAATTTCCATATAAAGTGCTTTGAAAGGATAATGCGGTTTGATGTTGATATCAAGGATCTGATTAAACATATCATTAAGATGGAGTACCTCAGGAATATGGAATACAATCCTAAGTTCTATGATTACAGTATGGAACATAAATAATACTACTTTGAGACGATATTAATATACAATTAAATGGATACACAGTATATGTTGTCCACCACTTATCATATAGTTTTTTAGAATAATTAAAACTCTTTGTAATTTCTCATTCATCCTATTCTGCGTTGTGCTCGAACCTGCACTCTGCATATAAATCTACATGTACCATCGCAAGGCCTCAACAACAAACATGGTATTACATAAAGATAATTTGACGACCAGTGTGAAAGGTTTTTTATTGGAACTTTATAATTTACTAGCTGTTGCCCGCGACTTCGTCCCCGTGGGTAGAAGATATAAGTTATGATTTATACCTGCCCTGATTTTTCACATTTTCCATTGTATCTTCGCTCCTATTAGTCGCAGCGTAATGGTTTATAGCCTAAAACCTTCCACGATGAATGGTCTATTCAACACAAAAATATTTTTTCAATTTGGACCAGTAATTCCTGAGATTAGCGCGTTTAAACAAACAAACAATCAAACAAACTCTTCAGCTTTATATATTAGTATATAGATTCGTCAAAATTGGAACTCTGTCATTAATCCATGCTAATATAATGAAATTCGGCTTAAATGTTATTTATTTAAAATAGTATGTACAATATGTACATAGCGCTTTTTGGCTATTTTAATTATGGGGGGGGGGGTAATTGTTACATAGAAAGCAGACGACCTCGCGGTTGTTCGCCAACCAGATGGACCGACCAAGGAAAAGACTCATTGTCTTCCAAATTCTATGTGGTGGTGAGAGACCGATGGAGGCAGATCATACGCGGCAAATTTTGCTCTGATTCTGACTACGATTCTCAGATATGAGGGACCGATATAAAGAGAGATACATAGTGAAAGAATAGGTATAATGACAAGATCACATTTTATCTCGCGTATTCTCACGGAAATACGTCGGCGTCTCTCGGAGTCGCGGGTAACAGCTAGTCAAATGAAGTTACGTCTGCTGCGTAAGAGAAGTGCATAATTTTAGGAAAATTTTCTACCCCAGTGCATGGGCCGAGAAGATTCGCTATGCAGGGAAGATCAGCGTATTCCTGACACTACTACAGCAGTCTTTTTCTAAAAGATGGCTTTGGAGTCAGAGCATGTGCATAATAATTTGTTACAAGTAAAAATTAAAAAATATATATTTGAAGTGTCTTCCTAATGTTTTTATTTTTCATTCGGAAGTCTGAAGTATTTAAAATCCGATCCAGTATTCTATAATTTGAAAAATAATAACGAACTACAAACTCGAAACCGGAAAAAACAAAACGCGCTTGTTCAGAGCAACAAACGTTTTTTTTGCCATGTTCATTTATTCAGACTCACAGCGAGTTACTGGCAACCTGCCAAAACAGACTGGCACCGAACCACCAACCCTCCATCTCCTCAAGTAAGAGTATATCAGATGTGGAAACAAGACAGTGCTCTACATGACGTAGAACGCCGTCTCTTTTTCACAACTGCTTCCCTTTTCAATAGAATATTGTAGGCTCCAAGGCGCGTAATATTCAAAATTTAAATTTGAATATCTTTACAAAAACCTTTGTTACTTTTATTGAATACTCAGAAATATTACACAATATTACATTCTATATAAGCATACATAACTCGTTTTTTTTCAATAAATTCTTTTGATATTAACTGAATAACCAAGGTCTTGTAGTACTCGTACATCGGGAAGAAAAATATATTTACATATCTTTTAAATGATTATATATCTCTCCATTAACGACGAAGAAGTCTTTATATTGTTTTCAGTAGCCATTTTAGTAAATAATAACTCAAAAGCGATAAGCCGCGTACTTTGACCTGTCTTTTCGTACATTTGAGCGTTTTTTATTGATGTTAACGATTGTAGAAATGTCACTTATTTTGAGGGGTAGTTAAAGAAGTGAGTTCATAGTGACTAAACGGATATTAAAATGTTAAAATAGCGTGATCGCTAACTTAAAATAACATAATCCAAATAATTATAAAAACTGAGTAAGTATTAGCATTAATTACAACATCGCCCTAAGATCGCGTGGCAAACAAAGTTTTATAAATAAGAATCTTTGTTGGCAATCATATTACGTAGGGTTGTCACGATATTTTGTTTTGGTGTAACTGCACGCAGTTTAGGGTTGCTTCTGTGAAAATAGGGCAGTGGAACGAGCGTTGGTGAATGGCATAAGCGCAAAGCGGGGGATTGTAAATGATTCTCCCAAGGGAATAGCACTGGGTCTTAAAGAAATATGTATTATTAAAGTGGTGGGAGCGTGATACGGCATTACACAGCGTAGAGTGCTTTCTTTCAGATGTAAAATCTTAGTTTGAGAAATATTGTTCGGACAGGTTTACAAATAGTGTGTTTTAAATGCTCGTTTTTGGAATGTTTCCCCACGTCTGATGAAAGGAAGATGTATGTGATGACTAAAAATACATATTTTTTAAAGCTCAAAAACCCCTTCTTAAAATTATTATGATGAGAAACAGAAAAGTTGATTTCTGTTAACAGAAAATAAACGGATTTGTTATTTATCCATTTAGTAATTTATAAAACAATACTTAAACAAAAAAAATCTTACATTAATTTCCCACAAAACTAGTTTAGCGGTTCGACATTTTCTTTCCTTTTTTTTTCGATCTTTAAAAATATAAGAATATTTTTATGTCTATTTTAATTTTATACAGCTTGTTGTTATTTTGTTTTATGGCCATCCGCTTTCTTCCATCCTTTGAACTGCAAGCACGTTAGTATCAATAAAAAATATAATCGCATGATAAATAACGCGATTTCCGAGTTCCACTATCGCTGTACCGGGAGACGACTGCTTTATAGGAATTTGTACTTTAAACGCATAGTATTTAAGTGCAGAATTGCGTGGAAATTACGATACTTAATATTAATTCGCTTTAATAATTTTGTTAATAGCTCGAGCTGAGTCAAAATGTTTCGTTGTTCAATTGTTTTCCTTAATGTAATCAGTAGCTTCTTGTTAAATAAGTAGAAAAATAAGGAAACATTTTGAAGCAGCCCTTTTGGACAAAAGGGACTTCCAACTCTACTCAACTGGGCTTTTTTAATCTTTACTAAGTCTTTCATGTCTCTGCCCGCGTAAAATATGGTGTTCAGTAGTATTTGGTGAGGGTACAGAGTGGGGAAAAGGATACGCAAGGGACCAAGACTTACTATTGAAGTTTTTAGAGGCATTAGGGACCAAATATGTTTTCAGTTTAGTGGGTCAACGATGGGTCACTGGTGGGTCATTTAAAGACACGGCTCATTAGTCTTGTTTGTCTCTAGAGAGCGATGTCACACATTACCGGCGGAACTTTGTTAACAGCATGGCTAGTTTTTTTCTGAATTAATGGTATCTTTATTTTCAAGAGAGATGAGTAAAATAATATTTCCTTTATTCTAAATCATACAATTTATCGTTATTTCACGGGACTTACAGCAATAATGTAAAGTAAATTCTTTTATTATGTCAAATATTGATATGAATAACTACGAATAACTACGTTAATAAGAATGTATGACAAATTAAAAACAAATAATATCAATTTAAGATATTATATAAATATATAATATAAATTTAATATAGTTTTTAAGGATATAAGATTAGGATTATTTTTAAACATAGCTTTTGAACTAGTTAGTCTGTCAACCAAAGTTTCTTTAATATCACATAGTTTTCGTCCTTGCCAAGAAAAATGTAGAGTCAAAACGTCACTTAGCAAAGTATCCTTTTTAACGACATAAAACATACGAGCATATTCAAGTATTTCCTTTTCTAATAACCAACCGACCAAGCAACCCAGTCAATATCTTCAGCTACCGATAATCAGATAACAGCTATTGAGACATGACTCAAAATCTCTAATTTATTGGCTATAAACTCCATCGATTGTCGATTGTCTAATGGCATTGTCTTCTCGGTTGTCTAAGAGCTATAAAATTAATGTCCTGAAAACTATAACAGTGATATATTATGTAATTTGGACACCATTATGTTATTTGGACATGATACTCGGATACGTCGTAAATCTCGCATGTGAGAACATTCTGAGTAACAAGCAATTAACGATGATAATTGCATACGGTCTGAGATTGGATAGCTTGGAGATGTCTCTGAATTAACGAAAATCTAGGTCATATTTTATATGTTTGTTAGATGGGGATCTCTCACTCTCTCTCTCTCTCCTCTCCTCTCCTCTCTCTCCTCTCTAATAATTATAATATCAGCTCCATAAATACCCACAGACATGCGTGTGCAGAAGGATTGAATATTGATCACCACGCTTGCTCATTACGATTCCAAATCGATATTGGAAACCAAAATCAGTGATTTCAGTTTCAAATATTTAGAGTCAAGGTCAAATAATTATAATTGTAATGGCTAATGGCTGTAGGAAACTTTAGCTCTAAACGTCATAGAGTATTTCGCAAAGCAGTAAACCAGTACCGAAACAGTAAAAAGGAATAAAAAAATGTGGAAATTCTGTTATTTACCCAGGCTCTACAAAAAATAAATCTCAATAATTCTGTTCGAAATGCACCAGCCTTTGTCAAAGCGATACGGTACACTCACACCATACATTATTCCGTTACAAATTTCAAGTGTTACAGAGAATTTCTTGTATAGAGACAATTCTTCCCCCATGGCCTTCTGTCAGTAGCTTGAAGGCACTCGGGGGGCTTTAACGTCTTCAATATTATGCGTATCGAATAAATCTGTCTCACACCGATTTCACAAGGGAAAATATTTGCAGCTTACGCTTTGAGACATAAGCATCGATAAAATAAAAGGATTTTAGAGAAGCAGCGACGATTTTATAAGTGATAGAAATTGCTCAGATCGATGTATGTCGAAAGTAGAGTCAACTGGTCATTAAGGTACAAAGATTTGGTTCGTCAGGTTGTCCGGTCAACTTAAACATTCGAAGCTACATAAATCAAGCCATCTACCTATCAAGCTGGAAATCAGTAAATTTGAAAGTTATTCATCTTTCCCCTATATGGGAAAAAAATCAAGGCCAAAGGTCAAAAAAAATATTTTCTTCTCGATTTTCAGCGAAGCAGTAATTTTTATCATAAAAATACCTCCGACAAAAATTTTACATCCTTAAATAATCTACAAAGAATGTATCAATACTTTTTTCCCTACAAACCACCGTTTTCGAGATATAACTTAACAAAAATACAGTAGCCATACGTTAGAAATATTATATTTGCATACTGGCCTAATGCAATGTAATTTTATCGAAATTCTCGGCTCTCATGACCTACAATAGCGTGAGCAACATACATCAAACAGTACCAATGATGGCCTCCTAAATCGCTCGCGATAACCCTAACAACGCCTTTGGGGATAATTGTCATCGATATACGAATAAATGGGCCATCGTTACACTAAGACAAACATTTGTGGCATTGGTAATATTGGCACCAATAACCAAACATGGGTCCAGTCTTTATCGGAGCATATTCCGGTTTATTGCAGCATGTTGGACATGATTTATTCATGTTGGAACCAATCCAGATGTTTTGAACGTTCCGAATCATATGGAGCTAATTCCGAAGAAGGGTTAGAGGTGTTGGGATACGGTTCCGTAGGTTATTATGGTTATGTAACAGTAGAGTCTTTGTTTGGGTATGAATGGAGTTTTGTGTTGAATCGGACTGGATCTGAAGGGTTTCCTACCATCATTCATGGTTGATTTTGATATCTTCAGTATGTAGTAGTTATTTTTATGGCACCACATAGATTAAAACATTATATTCAGCCTTCCAAGTGACAATAATATAATATCACCTGCATGGATAGTGGACTGAGAGGTCACCACATAAAACTCACTGCGTGATGGGTCGCGGGTTCGATACCCGCTATAGGACGATATTTTTGTAAGATTCAAGAAGGCTAGTACTTAAGTCTAGGTGTCTTTGTGCATGTGATTTGAATGTTTGTGAACCCTGCAACACAATGAATAAATTAAAAAAACAAATATTTTTGATATCTTAAAATTATAAGTAGGTACCAAAAAGTGTGGCCCAAAAGCAGTACAGAAAATGTTTTTAAAATTCGACATCTAACTTTCATATTTCAAACGAAGGCATTCTACCGCTTCGAGAAAATAAAACAAACAATTTATCTTTTAGGAAACTATGGCTACAAATCACAAAAGTTACATTTTAAACTGAAGAATGACAATTTATAAAAGAAACCGGACATTTTTGACTTTTAAAGTCGATTGCATAAATGGAGGTTTCAGTTTATTCTCAGGTAAAATTCTAGACATTTTAGTTATTCTTGTTCTAGACTTATTTCAAAATGGGAATCTGTATTTTAATAATGTTTACTTAATAGTTTCAAGTACATTTTCGCTGTTTAGAGTTCCAAACGGAAATTCAATAACGGAACCCTTTAACCGTCCTTTCTGTCCGTCCGTCTGAATCCAAAGAGGTGTAGCAACGATTAATCCGGTCATAAATTGGATGGGTGAAATATTTATTGTTTTTTGTCTGTCTTTTTATACGAGGTCGGTTTTTACTATTTCTTTTTAATAACACTATAGATTATTAAACGAAATTGAAACGTATGTTTGTTATGACAAAAATGTTCTTTTTAACTCACACAGTTATTGGCTCAACACCTGCGCTTGATGGATGAGGCTGTGTGTTTGTTCTGGTTGTACTTTAAGCGTCAATTTTGAAACATTTTTTTAACAACATCAATGTTCTCTTCAATGAAATTGTAACAGAAACGGGTAAAGTCACAGGACTCAATTAGTATAACGTGTTTTAAAAACAAACATTACAACCTTATTTAAAAATTTTTTTCGAAATTTCATTGCGAAGACTGTCCCTAATTTGACTATAGGTATACTTAAAATGTCTATATATAAATAGAGAAAACAAACCTTTTAAAACTAATCACTTTTGTTCTGAATAATCAAGTTTACTAACATCATAAAGTTTAACTACATTTAAAAGCTATTGTCATACCTATCAGTTTACATTATAATAGGTAAATGATGAAAGGAAAAAACATTTTCGTTACGATATGTTTTAACCGGCCAGTGTCTACCATTTAAAGTTTAATGTGAGATGGAGCTTTCCCAACCCTCAAATATAAAGTTAAGTAATGAAAATAATTTGAAATATGCAAAACATCTTACTGTCGATAAAATACAGTAGCAACGATGCAGAACAGGGATGTTATGCTTCATAAGCGTTACCAAAACTTTCGGATACATAAAAAAACTTGGAATAGAAATATCCTACATCACAACTATCCGAAACGACCTGGTGAACCGAAAGCATTTCATTTTAACCGTAACTGAAACGGATTTAATAATATTCACATATCCGTATTCGTAACCGAACTCGATGTTGGATATCCGTAACATGTCTGATGCAAAATATCCGATACAAAGCGAAGCTGCATAACTTTAAAACAACATGTCCATATTCAGTCATTACCCGAGGTAAGTGTGCCAATATCCCCCGGTGTACCGCGCCTCCCCTTTCAATTTAAAGGTTTAAAGGAAATTGAGTGGAGGAGGTTGGGCCACATTGGTACAGCGATACGGGCAAGTTGAAATCAAAACAATGTTTATTGAATGGTTGAGGCCAATCGGGCCGGATGGCGGGAAAGTTCGGCCTGTCTCGAACTTTCCCTAGACGTTCTGTTTGTTACATTTCGAGATAAAAGTTCTTTATTGATAAAATAATTCTGTTTCAATGTTGCGTACAAATGTTTTGAATTTTGGTCTAGTTCGTAAAGTCCACCTGCGTTCAATAGCTTACTCAGTAACATGCAAGCCAATACAGGTTAAAAATTAGAGGCACGCTGTATATTGCAGTTGCTATCAAACTTTATTGAATCCTACTAAAATTTAGACAATTACCATTTAGACAAGAATGCTCTAAATAGAAATACAAGATGCTCAGCACTCGAATCTTAAAGGCAATCCATTAGAATTTGCGATAAAAACGTACAATAACCCTATAATGGTGACATTCCAATTCTTTGAACGCCATAAAAGTAAATGGGGCAGCGACAATCGTTTCGCGGAAGTATTGCGCACCGCGCTCTCGAAACAAACGTTTAGT
Organism: Trichoplusia ni; assembly: GCF_003590095.1. Taxonomy (NCBI): domain Eukaryota; kingdom Metazoa; phylum Arthropoda; class Insecta; order Lepidoptera; family Noctuidae; genus Trichoplusia; species Trichoplusia ni. The sequence goes on from NC_039487.1 coordinate 11,931,818, forward strand.
CGAGTAAAATAAATACTGTATAGAAATAAATTTATATAGCAAAACACATGAGGAGCTCGTGGCTAGGCTATAACCGTATAAGTGAATCGATCACAGGTTAAGCTACGCTTGACGCGGTTGGTCCGTAGATGGGTGATCTTTGTCATAACGAGTTCCTCCGTGCTTCTTAAGGCACGTTAAATTGTGGGTCCCGGCTGTAATTCCTACATCTATGACAGTCGTTACAGGTAGTCAGAAGCTTGAAAGTCTGACAACCAGTCTAACCAAGGGGTATCGTGTTGCTCAGGTGTTACTGGGTTGAGGAGGTCAGATAGACAGTCGCTCCTTACAACACTGGTACTCAGCTGCAACCGGTTAGATTGAAAGCCAACCCCAACATGGTTGGGAATAGGCTAGGCCGATGATGACTTATATAACAAAACACATGCTACGTAATTAGAAATATGAGTTTGTGCTTTCTATGAAACAGCTTGAGAATGTCCGTATGCACGGTTATTACGAATACTTAATTACATTTCTACAACTTAATTAAGAAATATAATTAAATCAGCATATTATGCCTGCGTATTTGGTCGGTAGTTTTGAATATTTTCGAAAAGAGTTTTTTTTTATGTAAAATATATTTTCTGTTATACTTCCCCCCATTTTTTTTCTTAAAACGAACTTCCCATTTTTTTCTCAAAACATTTAACACCAATTTTATTATTGCCCAATACTTATAAATATCTATCAACACATTTGCAAGTATTTTTAATGCTACTTTTTTTCTAACAAGTTGCAATCCATTGCCGAACCGCGAAGTTGTAATTCCAAAATTGACATATCATTACCCTCAATGTATTATACCCTCGCACCATATTTCTCGCATCGTGCAACGTCGAAATGAGCCTGACAAAGCGAGGCTAACGATTGCGTCATTTGTTTAAGTTCAGTCAATAGTGTGGCTATTTAGCCGCGCAGTGGACAATATCTCATGCCGGACGCACGCGAGACGCCATGGAATCGATTGCCACAATACGTTACGTGTGTACAGAGTACAGGGAATTGATTGGACTAGAATAGACATTTTTGAATTAGGAATTCTTATGTCATTGCTACTTGAAAAGCTTTAGAAAATGATACTTTTTACGGTCAATCAATAAATAAGAAAACAATCATTGTTTAAATTAAAAAGAGCTATAATCAATGATAATTTTAAATAGAATATAATAATATCTTAGAAAGAATTAAACAACCACACTAAACATTTTAAAAAATATAAAAATTCACACAAAACTTCAATATTATTACGTGCCTCTGACTAAACTCAAAATACTCTTGTACTAAGGACGAAAAGCTGCGCAGTGATTCACAAAAAAAAAATAACCCACACCAAAAGCAAAAACACCTAAAACAATTATATACCGATCACACAAACGTTCTACACTTATCCTGTATTTTACAATCCACGTCTTATTTCGGTTGACGCTGTGTCCATCCCTGCATTGATATTCAGTGTGGCGTCGCGTCGCCTCTCGTTTGTTTGGCGATAGCTTAACGAACACATTTGAGCGCCTCACGTGAGCTAATGACACACGAATATCACGCGACATAGACTTTGCATAACTTTGTTATTGTAGTTTTTATGTGCTGTCCAAGGAGGTTTGTTGACGAGGTGATATACCAGCTTATAGGCCTTTAGTTGGTAGATAAAGATCGCTATCAATTTAGAAAAAAACTATCATTACATTATAATAATATGACATAGCACTGATAGCACACTCGCTTACTTAGATATTTATTTCAGATCATTTTTTAAGACTTGCTGGTTTTCCTACAATTTCATATAATTATTAAACACCAATATTATAAACTAGTTGGTGCATGCGGCTTCACCCGCATCATTGTCGGTTAGAGCTGCAAAATAACGGCCTTTAGCCAAAGTAAATGTAGCCTGTATGTTACTCCAAGGTGACAGATAACTCCATTACAAATTTCATCGAAATAGGTCAAGCCGTCATACAGAAACCCATATACTTTGACATTTTCAATACTAGATTTATCTTTTTTGGGAATTCTTAAATCTACGCTAATTTATTGACTTACGTTAATTGGACTATAATTACGTCATTACGTTTTTATATCCTTTTCCTCCAACTGTCCATTGCCAGTTCTTTAAATATTTAGTACAGTACAATAAACAAAAAAAAACACAGAATAAAACTAGGTCCGATGAAACAGAAAGAATAGCAAAGAACAGAACATCAATTTGCATAATAAATTAAAAATTAATAAACTTTAAAGTATGGAAAATATCTTGGACAGTAAAAACTGCTTCGAAAACTCAGTGGAAATTCAATCCACGTTTTTGTGTTAACGTATCGCGTTTTAATTGTATACTGATAGGGTGAAGGCGCCCGTTGTCATCCACCTTATAATATAATGATTCTGTAATAACGTTCGAAATTGATTTATTATTAACACGTGTGTTGGTTAAGTAGTCTCCAAGAAGAGGGGTTTTGTAACGATACTTAATGGCTATAATTTTATTTGTTTTAGAATGTTATAAAAGGATACACCCGATTTTGTATCCATGTATGCGTGTTGGCTCTTATTGACGTTGACAATTATAAAATACTAGGCCCGCCCGCTAAAAATAAAATCAAATCGGGATACAAAATATTTTTGACTGGTTATCTTAATGAATTGCTGTTCGTTAATCTCGCTAAAACTCAAGAACGGCTGAACCGATTTGGCTAATTTAAGTCTTGATATACTGTCGCAGTCCAGGAAAGGTTTAAACGGTGAGAAAAATTGCGAAAAAGACAAAAAAAACAAAAACTGTATAATAACCACGAGATCGGGAACATCGCGGGGAATAACTAGTAAACTATAACAATATGTGCATCAGGTTTTTTTATATGTACTACTTATCTTATAAACGCGAAAGTATGTATGTATGTCTGGAAGCATGCTTGTTCCTCTTTCTCGTAAAAACCACTGAATATATTTAGATGGACTTTGAAGTCAACTTCATGTTATTTTGTTAAAATAATATCTAAAGCTGAAGAGTTTGTTTGTTTGAATGCGCTAATCTCAGGAACTACTGGTCCAAATTCTTTTTGTGTTGAATAGACCATTCATCGAGGAAGGTTTTAGGCTATAAACCATCACGCTGCGACTAATAGGAGCGAAGATACAATGGAAAATGTGAAAAAAACAGGGCAAGTATAAATCATAACTTATATCTTCTACCCGCGGGGACGAAGTCACGGGCAACAGCTAGTTTTGTATAAGCTTATAAAATGCTAAAAAATACAAAATTACGTCAGATGAATGCTGTTTTGGAAATATACGTTTTATAATATAGTCGTATGCGTATTATTTTACACTGTGTAGGTATTTAGGTAATGTTATCAACATCATGTAATGACATGACCCATTACGATTGCTGTGTAAGACTGATGTGGCGAATCGTTCTCGATGCTAAACCGTGAAAATTATTGTATTTGCTTTTAGCGCGCAATTAGAAATGTTCGTGAGTTACTATATTGTTGCGCTATTACGCATATTTTATCTTAAGACGCAATATTTACTGTTTTATCCAAAGAAAGTCATTTTCTTGTTTAATGGTAACGATTCATTTGAAACCTAGAGGCCTAGCTGCCTATTTTGGCATTTTAACATTTGGTATGGGTGAAATGCAAAGGTACAGTTTATATTATTTTAGGCAGTTCCGTCAACACTACCTTTTACCTAACAAAATGGCTACAATCGCGAACAATGGGTGTGTTCAAAATAATTTAAGCGGATTGTTTCAATTGCGTTTCAATAGACACCTGTTTAAGTGGCTTTTAGTGTTAAATGGTTCTCCGAGTATTTTTACCTTTATTATCACTAAAAGCAATGTTTATTTCCGAAAGTAGGGTTTTTAAAACGGCACTCTAAATGATCGACCACAGGAGAGCATTAAAAGTAATTTAAAACGTGTGCTCGATGAGTTTATGGTGAGTGATAAATGAGTAAATGTTTCAACAGAGTTTTATACATGGTTAAAATAAATTATAAGTTTGATTTTTAGACTTTCGTACCCGTTTATTTGGAACCTTAAGTCTGATTTTCTTTGTACCGGTTTTTTTTTATTCATAGAAGGAGTAGTTCAATCACACGCTTTTCTCCGTACATACATAGTATAAGGTATTTCACCTTAGATTTATTACGGTCTAGGTTTGCTGGATTATTAGGTAAAAAGAACCATCATCCATCTACCTACACACTATCCCCATGTAGCAGCCTATTTTTCGAACGCTAAAGGTGTCTTGGTAACCGCATGATATTTTCCTCCACCGACAAACCGAAAGTAAAACAGGTTATTAAAACTTCTCACTCCAGAATCAGTATAACAACATTTAACTTATAAATGAGTACATAAGCGTGGCTGTTACAATTAGTTTCCAATTTCCCTTCTGGCTTGTTATCCAACGTATAGGAGCGGCGTGTATAGAGCGTCAGCTAGCCAACCCTCCCACGCCTCGCCTTGGCATTTCACTCAGTTATGCCCTTTGCACGACCGCCGCGTTTTAGGGCTGTCTCTGAAAGAATCACCTGCGTAACTTATAAAAAATGGTCTTGTTTGTTTTCGTTGGTTTGCCAGGTAGAGCCCACGTCAGAGAATTGTGACGAAAACTTGCTGAAAGTAAACGAAGAGGATGAAACTCCCTATGGACAAAAATTTTAGTATTTTTGTTTTGTTTGATATTCAGCAGTTAGACACGATGGCAGGCAATAAAAACCCTAATTATGTATGATTAATACATCCTAGATTACTTGGATTATTATGATATTTAGCTACGGGACAAATTCCTCTCCGTCCTAATTTAAAACAGTCTGTGTTTTGTGATTTATTTCACAAAATACAAAAGCTTTCTACAATCATAATTAGTATGTTGTATAAAAAATAAAATATTCATAATAAAGTACAATTTTAACATCAGTTTTAACTTCCATCATTAATAACGCTCAAAATAAATTACTTTGGACATTTCACGCACGGAAAAAACGCGCCGTCAACAAAGCGACGGACGGATCGCTCATTGTTGTGTTTATATAGAGAGACAAAGGCCGAGGAATATCTTAACAATGCCTTTATTAGCTGGCTGCACGTTGGACGTAATGACCAATGACCAATGTTGGAACAAACTTTGTGAAGCAGTGTTCGCTGCGATAGATAAAAAACATGTTGAATTGTCATTATTTAATTTATTTATGTCGGAGATTGTAAGAAAAGTTTTTATATCGTTTTTGTACATCGTTGCCCTGAGCAAAAACCAAAACATAATTGCGGAATGCATTTATATTTTAAGACGAAATCGATTTACTGAAAAAGCCTTGGAACGTTCCTTTTATCAGCTGCCTGCGTGGATTACTGACCAATGTTGGATCAAAATTTGGTATTGTATTCCAATGATGGCCATAAATAAAATTTACTGAGTAAGCAATGATGACAGAGCTAAAGTAAGGAGTCTGTCATCAAGTTATCATTAAATATCCGGCTCTGCTCAATGGCATGGTGATGAGGAAGCGATGGAGAGGGAGGATGTCATGTTTCATCAATGCCACGAATACCTATAAAATGTGAAATGTTCAATCCTATCGCAGGGAAAGTAAAAATGTAAGTGAAAGCGACATGAGAAAAACTTTATTCAAACTAATGGGATTTGGAATCGCATTGATCTAGCGTGGTGATCAATGCTTAAACCTTCTCTGTATGGAAAAACGCGTGATCGCAGACGTGTTCGAGTGATGCAGCATTTAATAATTAATTGCCTTAGATTTTTTTTCAAAAATAATGTAACTGACTACTGTACCTATTATTTTATCAATATCATTAATAGTACAAGTTACAAAGTCTGACGATAGATGGCGTTGTTTACAACGTTTTGACTATTACATTAAATATTATTTTAATAATATTATATAACGGTAACTTCCATAGTAGTGAACCAATCATAATAATAGCGAGTCATACACGATACGTACATGTCATTACGTGAACAACTGTTTGCAACTCGTTTTAATTTAATTTGTTCAATAATGGCTCAAGTAATTTGGGTTCGGCTCCCGTGGGCCGACTTGACATGCTTAATTGGGTTATTTTCGAGTGTAACGCTGTATATTCATGTTAGTTATATAATTGTATGTTTTAGTTAATATCCTAAGGTGTTTTTTGAAGTAATATTTGGTGGGAAATTGTTATTTTGTTCAAGAGTTACATGGATTTTTCAGTCCAAGACTAGGTTCCTTTTAAATTAAAGTATCAAACGAATGTAAGAAAATTCGATTGATAAAAAGATCTGAAATTTTCAATATGAGACCAGCCGGGTCATGTGACATTTCTACAATCGTTATCGTCAATAGAACAAAGGTATTCAAACGTCAATAGAAAATTCTCCATGGTATGGAAATGACATTTTGTTTCGATAAGTCACGTGACTTCCACCTGCCAACTTTATAAATACCGCATGTTCTATAGACTTTGACGATCGTGGAATATCACTTGCTCAGTGTCAGCTATCAGCAATCCCCCTCCCCCCCGTAACCTAACCAACTAACCGTTATTACCTCCTCCACAAATCATTATAGCACAAAGACAGTCTTTATGTTAATAAATATTCCACAACTTTCACACAACGCCATCTAGTCTCAAACTAAGCTACTAAACTTGTATTATGAGTACTAGATAACTGATAAACATACTTATATATTTCTAAATACATACATATTATAGATAAATTACACCCAGACACAGAACAAATGATCGTGCTCATCACACAAACATTTGTCATGGGCGGGAATCGAACCCACGAACTCCGGTATAACAGTCAAAGCCACTAACCACCAGACCAACAGGTCAGTCAGAATCTACACACATTAAAATTCCACAATGCGGACATTTCCTATCTCCGTAGTACTCCCTAGCTACGTGATCACAGGCGTGCGGAGTTAGCACGGATCGTATCGAACGTTAAGGCTTGAATAAAAAATGGCGGTCCGCGCTATGCAGGCTATGAGTTCGGAGCAAATTGAAATGGATTGCACCTGGATACGCGATCATCTTTACTAAGGAGAGTAATCTTTATTGCGCGGTTAGATAAGACAGGAAGGAAATACTGCTCTGTATTATGGTTTGAGGCGTTTCTTTGTATTTAATACTGAATTGTATTTCGAAAGTTGACTAGTTGTAAGTTTATTTTATCACATTTTTTTATTTTGTACTTTTTAAAACATTTTTACTATTTTATAATTTATTAGCTGTTGCCAATGTCTTCCTCAGCCTAGATATTGGTTATAGCAGAAAAGATATTACCCTTCTTTAACGAAGTCGGATAACAGTACCATATGTGTATAATAAGCTCGTGGCTAAGCTATAACCGCATAAGTGATTCGATCACAGGTTAAGCTATGCTTGACGCGGTTGGTCCGTGGATGGGTGACCATCTTTGTCATAACGAGTTCCTCCGTGTTTCGGAAGTCACGTTAAATTGTGGGTCCCGGCTGTTATTCCTACATCTTTGACAGTCGTTACAGATAGTCAGAAGCTGAAAAAAGTCTGACAGCCAGTCTAACCAAGGGGTATCGTGTTGCCCAGGTAACTGGGTTGAGGAGGTCAGATAGGCAGTCGCTCCTTGTAAAACACTGGAACTTAGCTGAAACCGGTTGGACTGGTAGCCGACCCCAAAATAGTTGGGAAAAGGCTAGGCCGATGATGATGTGTATAATAAGCTTATGAATAAGTCCAAGGTGTCAGCTATTACCATACCAATTTTTTATTGAAATCGGTTCAGCTCTTTTGATATGAAGGGCTACATATACATACATACAAACACACTTCCATACTTTTACATTTATAATAATAGTGTGAAATGGACCTACCACCATCTCTTAGCTTGCAGTTCTGCAGTTTTGATATAATTTTGTATTTTTCTTTCAGAAATTTGATATCAGTAAAATTTATAGGGGTTGCCAACTGAAAATTATAATTTTGAACAATAAACTCTGTTGCTACCCAGTAACTAAACATGAAACTCAAACAGCCCCAGCAAGTCGAATAAATAAAGGTAAAACTGGTTGTCATACACTTTACAAAGGTATAGCCACGTGACCAGTTGCCATCCCACTAATCTGGTCGAAACTTTCCACGGTGTTAAAAATTTCTTAATAATTTGACTCTTAGTAAAAGAGGTTGCAACTCCGATACTCGGCATGCTTATTCTTGAAGTGAATATCCGTTTATAAGCAAAAAAAAAGGCAAAAAGTCGAATAAGACATTTTTATAATTAATCCCATTACTGGGAGCCGGTCTGAACGTCCCTCATCAGGCTGTATAACAAAAATCCGTGACTGCTATTCATTAAAAAAAATCATAGAATGATGGTTATCTGTATCTACGATAACTACTGACACAAATTTGTATGATACTCATTGTTCCTCCCTCTTTATTTTATTCTCCCGATTTGCGTTTGTATCATTTTTGCAGCCTCCATGTCGCGAGTCCCACTCTCACTTCCCAGCATCTTAACACTTTATGTTTTTTGGATAATCCTGTATTTGGATATTCGACTTTGATCAAACCTAAAAAGAACCACCGCGTATTAAAGCATCGCGTAACGGTTACATAACGAAACAACTTAAATCGGATTGGCATCATAAAAAAATGACAACTCAACCATACTTTGCCAGAACAATAACTTCTTTTATCAGACATTACATAAGGGCTGACATTGATTCGGCTGCCAAAGCACCAATACACGGCTCATTAAATCACTGAAATTGGTTTTCAACCCGTAATTACCGGAACTTGGAGATTGATAACATACTTAGTAGTTCGGGAACGTAACTTGGCCATCATTACGCCGCGTTTGGAGGGCTGCCAGACGTCCAGGCCGTTGCCAAATGGAACGATACATATGTTTAGCTGTTTTGCTTCAGCCTTTATCTGGTAATTGATGGAGTTCGTTGGCCACGTTTCCCTTTAGTTTTAGTGCACAAGGCTAAGTATGGATTAGTGAAATGTTTGGTTTTCGACATGTTTTCCAATACTTTCATGAAGTTTTTGTTGGTTCAGTGACCTATATTATGTTTTGGCGTACACCTAATTCCGTAGCTAAAATTTCTCATTCTACATTTATGGTTATGCTTCAGTTATTAAGACTTTTTTCAGTGATTCTGTACTAAATGATTTTAATCCTCATTACCTGAGAGGTTTCACAAAAATTCAAGTCACGCGTACAAGACACTCAGAGACTGAGCATTGAACCCGCGACAGGTCGCGCACTGTGAGTTTGGCGCGCAGAAGTTTATTACCCGTATCAGTATCCGTGCAGGTTAATTAGACTTCATCTCTCAAAGTTTCCGGTAATGTTTACCTTAAAAGGTTTTCAAACCAAAACGTTAACCAAAAACACAATATTCGGAAACAGCACAATTTAAATTGTTTATAAAACCGTATAACAAACGCTGAGCACATTATTATCCTTCTCATAGCGAGGGCCCTTATCCCCTCTTCCTTTGAAACCACACGTTGTCAGAAGTTAAAACTTGAGGTGTAATAAGTGTAATTAATTAGGCAAGCTTCTAATTGCGGCCGCAGTTAGCTCATGCCGCGCGCTCTCTGTTAATTAAATAACTAGGAGACAGTTTTCACAGACGTGAAATACGATTTGCGCTTCAGACAAATGAGGATACATTTTTAACAGTCTTATTTTGCGAGGATTATCTTTAAAAAGGAATTAGAGCGTCAAATCTTTATGACGTAGAAGTTTGCAGGGAATGAACAGGACGTGACGGTAAGAGAAAAACCTAATTTGACTGTGAACGTGGATGCCATGAATGAATTTTGATGAAATATAAAATATAACCGATTCAATTATGCATTATACCTTTATTTTCGAGAAAAGTGTTGCTAATAGGTATTTACACAAAGATATGGAGCATTTGGCGAATTATTACAAAAATCACGACAACAACTTTACAAAGTATTGATACGTCGATAAATCCGAATCCCAAACACCAACTAGGACTGCTCTCAAAGAAGACTCATTCACACCAGTAACTTACAAACTCTTAATAACCTAGTCTAGTCCAGTACGTAAACTACAAACTACGTTATGAAAGTTAACCAATAATCCAAGTCATCAATACGAAGGTGGGAAAGCCAATATCGCCAATCACGGCCAACTCTCTATGACAGAGAAAGTTGGGCAACTTCCTTCATCTGGACCGAATAGTCGTATAGCCGTATTAGCATATTCCGATAAGTTCATTGGAGAATGCTTTTGAGCTCAGCTTTGGACTAAATGTTAGTAGTTCTTGCCACATATTTATTATAACTTCTATCTTGCACTTGTTAACAAGATTGTGAATTGATTGAGCACGAGTGCGTGGAATGAGCACTCTACAAGGACTGTTGGGGTCCGTTTCAGGCAGCTGGAGATGTTCGGGGTCGTTTTGGTTGGTAAAAGTCCACCATGTATTGTAGTCCCCTCTATGCCCACGGCGGGGTTTGAAGTCATTGTAATTTCACTCAGAAAAAAAGGACGGTTGCTATCGGTTAACACTGGCCACAACACGCGCCTGATGTCTGTTGGTAAATTTGACGTTCCTAGCATATGTGTAAACTTAACTAAATTGCGACTCGTCCACAGACAAACCGATAAACCGGTTTTGTGGAGCACTACATATTGTAATTGTATATTTAACAAATAAAAATAAATAAATAATAATAATATCAAAGAAGAACGTGATGCAACAAAAACAATCTTCCTTGAATAAAGGCAGCGGGATTCTAACTGCAAGCAAGTTTGAATTTATCTTAGATATATCTTAGAATAGATGGCTACAGAGAGTGAGATGATTTTTTTGCATCAGTTATAAAGTAGGCCAAATTGATGTACAGATAAACAAAAATTCCCGTCTGTTTAAATAAAAATACAAAATATTATAACTCAGAAATATAATATCTCACTTATCCGCATTTATTTTTCGAAATTTTTAAACTGGCAAATTTTAAATTCAACGCCTTTTGGACAAACTCCAAGATTTCCCTCAAGATTCAAAATATCAAATTTTAATCCAAATATTTATTCCAACTCGTACACTGAGTGTGAAGTTCCAACATTTATCTCGTGTCAAGTAAGACAGTTGATTCTCCTCACTAGTTTATCTACGTCATCCCTTATTGCCTCAGGCATAGCGATACAAACACGAAGGATACATTTCCATCATAATCAATTACATTTATGAGACAGGCCACGACCGAAACATCGTTCAACACGTGAGTGGTCAGAGAAAGACAGAACAACATTAATCAGTCGACTGGCAGCTATATCCTTTTTAGCGTACAATGACCTTGAACAATATTCTCAGAAGCAATATCGCAAATTGCTGCACATAAAATTTCCCCCTTTTTTTCGCTGCCATAATTATGTTAAGCGTTGAGGAAGCTTGTGAAAAAACAGAATACTTTGGACTGTCTCCAAGATTTCTCTCAAGCTAACACCAGCTAACTTTTGCCCAAATATTGGGGTCGTGGGTCACCTCGCGCCAGAAGCCAACTAAGTGTGAAGTCCTCAAACATTTATTCTCCGTCAGCGTGGAGACAGTTGTTTCCCTACTGGTGGAATCGTGCAATTGGCTCGGGCTTAACAAAACAAAGCCCGAGATACATTTCGATATTGGAATATGTCCAAAAGCGAACTACGTTTTGTTACTACTGTTTAGTGGGATGTCGGCTGTACGATTGCGGTGAATGATCCACGAGATATTGAAGTGTTCGGGTTATTGTATGCTGATTTATGCAGAGGCGTTCTGTAGGCCATTCCAATATTAGATATAGAAACCATGAAACAAGAAAAAGTATCTGCTCAAAATTGTGGAATAAGCAAACATTGAAATCAAAATACGGAGAGAAAATTTCAATTAACGAAACTTGATTTTGAACCCCCGCTTTGTGAAGATAATTTGATTTTCAAATCTAATTTGAAATTGAATTTTAGGTCACTTACTGCGCAGTATCGATGTAAGTTTTATCAGAACAATCTGTCGACACACAGCGTTGCAAATCAGTAGGAGACATAATCAGATTCGATATGGCTGGCAAGTTATTACTTACGTAAACATAGCAGACTTTGAATAAACATCGCGGATTATACATTCCACCATTATTTAAATTCCTATATCATGTTTTGATTAGCATAATCCGATTATTTCGACAATTATGGAAGATATCCATTTCCATCCACACATACACTTGTCTAAATAATGTAAATCAGTTCCTGAATTTAATTTAACTAGACACACTTATTAGCGAACTAAACAATAGCGATTATAAAAAGAAAGATTGTAGACTTTACTATTAAGTTAAATTATTATATTTAATATGAAATAATAAAATTAAATTAATTATAAGAAACGTTGCATAACTTAGTCCAAATTAATCTTCGGCATGCGAAGAACGTTTTCATTTAAATCTAAGAGTGACAATCCACTTCTTTCAAAACCCTTTACATTGCCTCCACTGTAGTCTCGCATATTTATATCTTCACTAATAGGCACATACACATTCAAAGCCTCTTTCCTTCTCGTTTCAATTGTATTATCAGTGATTTCTTTTATCGTACTTAGAGTACTATCTATATCTTCAAGAACAGTCACTTTAAAAGTAGGGTTAAATGTGGGAGGTATTATTAGCTTATTTGGTCTTGTAGGTGAATTATTCTTTGGTACCTCTGTTTTTTTAGCTATGTTAAGTTCGGTGACATCGCCGTTCTTTTTAGTAGTAACAGCTTCAGCTGGTACGGCTGCAGTAGTTTTCTTATCTTCAACAACGGGTTCTTGAAATACTTGAAACACTTTCTGAAGTAGTACTTATGCTATTGGCTTGTGCGATAGTCGGAGCACCATTCACTTGAAACTTGATATCGTCCAGACGGATTATATCGGCACCAAAACAATTCTTTACAATTAAAACAATAATTATAGCGTAGAAACTGTACATATTGCAGCGTTTACAAATTGTCGTCGAATGAACGGTTCTGTGGCAAATCACGTACAAAGTCGTAGGTAATTGCTTGGATTTCACGCTTCTTGGCGAGCATTGGTTCCAATACCGAGTAAATCATTTAAATTAAAAAATGCCTTCGTGTGTTGATGTTTGATAGCTATGTACATTAACCGAAATATTAACGTTCCGTCTTTTGTTAAGTAATGTAGAAGTATTATGTGAACATAATACATATGTGCATTGAATTTTCAAATGTTTTTAATCGTATTATGTTAGTATTGCAAAAGTGCTCAAAACTATATGAGAGATCTGATAGTAACAGTTGTATCATGATACTGTACCCTAGGTGGGTGGTCCCCTGTTCTTCAGAAAGCTCTCTCATTTTCATGGAATATTGCTTTTTCCGTTGGATGCAATACGATTAAAAAATACTACTATGTAATTACTAGAATATTTATTAATTATATATATATACCTCTAGGTCTACTCACCAACTAGGTCTAAACGCCTCGTTACCTATTCGAATTATGAGAGGTTGACTAAACGTTTGAGTTCGTTAGCAGGCTCGCAAATATTTGGTAATCACCGCGAGTGCGTCCTTTGAGCCGCGGACTCATTAGCCGCTCCCAGTTCTGAATTAATGTCAACTGTCACAACATTAAGTAATATAATGATGAACTAAATTAGTGTAACACCTAAATATGGAAAAATGTTTTCATAAATAAAACTCGAAGTATTTTTAGAAAGGTTTCAAATATTGCTTTCGTTTTAATCTAAATAAAATATCACGTAAGATAAAACGTGATCAGTCTAAATATAAAAAGCGTATTTTAAGGTAAATATAGAACTTTACAAGTTACCTTCTTAGACGTAGAATGACATGATTATCTTTACAGTCACGGGATCACTTCATGTGAAGAGACCCGGTCCTTTTTAAAGGCTTGCACGTTGACCCAGGTCCAACATGTAGAGGCCTTGTTGAGAACATTAATCTAAAATGTGATGGGGTATCTACCAAAATTTTTATTATTAAGAAAGTAATAATACAAAAACCTCCGCTGTGTAGAAAGGCAGGTGCAATAGTTTTCTAGAACATATTATTACGAACTGACCCACATAGCACTTTACAATACATAATTATTTCATACACATAGTGTGCAATAGTCATGTTTCTACTTTGAATTCTTCATATTTGTCTCCTACAATGTTCTTTATAAGGCCTCCGCATTTTGGACCGTTGTCCCCGGCTCGGACTTCAAAGAGAACCGGATCTTTTGCTACGATCTTATACCGTGAATTAAAATAGACACAAATATTGTTTCACAGCAAGTAAATCATCAATAGTAAATAATCAAAAATTTCTCCGCAACCAAAAATCACCACATAACAAAAACTCAACACCGAACTAATTTGTTAAAATTCCTCAACATTTCACAAGCAATCTCGTTGTTTTATTAACACTAAAAAAAACCTAGTCCATATTTAATGCGGGGAGGGGCGGCGGGCAATTTCCATGCAAAATAAATGCCACCTTGAGAACTGGCTTACACCTGGTACGTGACGCCGTATCGACAGCCGGTGTTACTCTAGATTATTATTTTATGTTGCTAGGGAACGCTCTGGATCTTTCGAGAGTGGTCCAACATGGTTATTTGGTTGGTAGCATTACGGGGTGAATGGGAAAGGAAAGCTGTGTTACTGAGGTTTAATGTATGTTGTGTTCTTAGTAGTGAATAGTTTTAATCAGAAAAAAATCATGTGCTAGGCAGTTTTTAATTCAATTTTGTACTTTATTGCAAACAGAAAGCCATGAAAAGTTTTGAAACAAAGCCAAAAGACGCAATATTCATTAAAAACAATCTTGCCATACCATTAAAAAAACTACAGCTCAAACATCCAAAAACAGAAAAATTCAAACGTCAGTGAAATTTCAAACGACGGTCCCGAAACAAGCACTCAAAATACCAACGAAAACCAACTGAAACCGAGAAAGAATAACGAAAAAATCCAATTGCGAAACAAACCAGGCTAAAAAATGTGACATGAGTTGAAACAATAGACATGTATTGTTCCAAAAATTGGTTCATACCACTTGTGTTCTCGTAGTGCTGGCCAAGTTAATATTTAACAAGACTGCTATGAAAATCCCGGGACTGGAATTTTTAAAGCGCTATATCGATTGAAACGGAATCGAGTTGTGAATTACTCGGAATCGTGTTTAAATGTTAAATAGATCGGCCAATTACACACACGTACATATTGTTTGGTTTTTCCAACTGTTCCAAGGTTGTTTTTTTTACATTTTATTGTAGACCTTTGGGGTCGATAGAATACGTTGTGAAGTCAACCTTTTGGTTTTTCAGAAGCTGCCTCTTTGGTAAATTTGTAGGAAATACCTTTGGTATAAAATAAAAGAAGTAGGGTCTTATCAATTTATAACTCATGGAAACGAAACTAAAATAGATTAGTGAGTGGAAAACCAATTTTTAATTTATGCCTTTTTTGGTAAAAAGCTTGTCCCTATGTGGATGCTCGATATAAGTAATAACTTAAAGAGGAAAAGTCAGCCTACTACTGCCGTATGCGTGAGAGAGGGAAGCCATAAAAAGTGGTGCTGTAACGCATCACGTTACGAAGCGGTTAACCCACCCATAACAATTTATCACTTCAAATCTGGAAAGATTCAACTTGATCTATACTAATATATGAAGCTGTCAGTTTGTTTGTTTGAACGCGCTAATCTCAGGAACTACTGGTTCAAATTGAAAAAATCTTTTTAGCGAAGATATAATTTAAAATCTGCAAAAAGCAGGCCAGGTATAAATTATAACTTATATCTTCTAACCACGCGGACGAAGTCGCAGGCAATAGCTAGTCAGAAATACGTTTTATTATTCAATCTTGAATTGCCTAAAAATAATACCTTATTGACCTTTGGATATCAATGCCGGGATCGTCTAAATGAACCCTCAAAATAATAACGCCATACAACACTATTGTTTGAACAGAAGAATAATTGAAAACAAAACACGGCGGGTAATTTAAAAATGCTCCTAAAAAGGCAGATTGTAATTATTCACAATACACAACGAAAATATTTTTGACAGTCGAAAATGTTTTAAGAAGGAATTTAAACTAGAATTTTAGGTAAAAATGTTTTGGGATGTTGCCTACATTTTGTATTTTTGTTCATAAAGTCTGTTTGTAAAATATTTTTTAGGCATTGTTGTGTGAAATCAAATTTATTTTATCTGAAGAGTTCCGTACCTAATGGTTAGGAACCCTAATACTGAGGCACCGTTGTCTAGCCGTCCGTTTGTCACTAGACTGTATCTCAAGAACTGTGATGGCTTGAAATTTTCACGGATGATATTTTTCTGTTGGCGTTAAAGTAATAAAACCCACAAGTGTCGCGAGTCCGACTCGCATTCGGCTCACACTCGGTTTAATCAAATAGTAATTATTATTCTCTTTCAGATTATTTCTAGGAGCATATTATAATTTAAATAAAAATCTTCCGTCTCTTTTCATATTACCGTTTACGGCTAGCCAAACCGATATCAATGAAATTTTGTAAAGATACAAATTAACTACAGAAAGCATATAGAATACTTTCACCACGAAAACCAACATCAACAAATACACAAGTAAAATAAAAATCGAAACTAAAACTAAAGAAAGGAAATAGGAATTATCGAAATCCATAAAAGTGTCAACAAAGTCGAAGGCTGGATAAGTAATGATACAAATATAATATGTCATCGGTGTTGCCTCCAGCAGGGCTCGGGGCTCGCGCGGCCGCCATGACAGTGCGGGGCTGTTGACATTTCGCGAGGAAATCTATTGAAAGTCGCTTTGTTTTTTGTTAATATAGTTCTATATGTATTAAGTATGTGACCAAGCCCGTGATATCGTTTTGGGTGATATGGCTTATGGTGTAACCTTAAAAATTTGACGTTGGGAGATTTTTTATGTTAGTATAAATCCGGTTAGACTGGGAGCCGACCCCCAATATAGTTGGGAAAAAGCTAGGACTATGATGAGTGGGTGAAAAACAATTGAACTCACATTCGCATAAAGAAACCTTGATACTTTATATTTATCGTTTGGTTAATATTTATAACTTGATGTCAGAGCTAAAGCCGCCCGCAGGCCTCCGACGAGGTTGTACACACTTTTGAAAGTCTCAGGCATGCCTTATGGTGTTCTCTTTCATCGTTAGTTAAAAAGCGAGATACAATTTATTTATTATTTATTTATTGCACAATTACATAATATCTTTAACATAGTTCCCACAAAACCGGTTTATCGGTTTGTCTGCGGGCGAGGAGTTGCTTACTATATAATTATGCTTACGTTGTATTAATATACTAAAATATTGGGTATAACTAGACTAAGTACATAAATTTAAAAGATATTTTCTTAATTTTCTCTTAAAACTATTTTTGTTTTTATCCTGTCTAATATCCTCAGGTAAACCATTCAGGATATATGGTAGTCTCTTTTTCACAGTTCTATCTCCAAAGTAGTTTCTAACTCTGGGTACATTAAATTTACCAGTAGCCATCGACCTGGTATTATGGTTGTTGGTTACACATGATAGGTTATGCTCTATACTGCCATGGTTGTTTACAGCGAAGAGGAATTTGTGTTTTAGGCTAACAGGTAAGATATTACAGATTTTGAATAATTTGAAATAGTCGCCTTTACAGTTTAATTTAGTCTTTTTTGTTACTAATAATTTAAGGAATCTTATTTGCAGGGTTTCTATTTTATTTATGTTTGTTTTAAATGTAAGACCATAGCTGTCTAGAGCATAACTAATAATAGATTCGACTAAAGATAAGTATATACATCTTAATATTTTAATAGGAACTTTAAATGATAAATGGTAAAATTTACTTAACAGTATTCTTAACTTATCACAAATGTATTCTATATGGTTAGCCCAAGAGAAACTTTCGTCTATTATGACACCAAGATACCTTACCGATTTGACAATTTCGATAGTTTTACATTTACAATTATTAATTAGGTTATTATGTAGGCATGAATACTCGTGTGTTATTAAATTCGGAGGTGAAACAGAAAGTTGTAAATAAGGGGAGCGAATGGTTAATTGTTTTGTTTTCTCTGCATTTAGGATTAGACCATTATCATGCGACCATTTCACTACTGCATCAATATCCTGTTGTACTATTTGACATGTATTAGAGATATTTGTGCCAGCACAATAAATACAGAGGTCATCCGCGTACATAAATGCCGAGGAGTGTCGTAGCACATTATTTAAACTATTTACATGCATTACGTAACAGAGAGGACCACACCCGGAGCCCTGGGGCACCCCGCTCTGCACATCCATCCTATCACTAAGAGCATCATACACCTTAACTTGGTACGAGCGCGCTGTGAGATAGTCACGGAACCAACTGTTCAATGGCCCTCTCACACCACACTCATCCATTGCGTTAAGTAATGTATTTTTTTCTAAAGTATCAAATGCTTTTTTATAATCAAAAAATATTGCTATTACGAATTTCTTATGTTCTAAATGATTATTGATATCGTTAGTAAATTTAGATAACAATGTGTTTGTACTTTTTCCTTTTAAAAACCCATGTTGACCTTCGTTAACAATATTGTTTTGTTGTAAATATGACCCAATCTGTTTAACTATACATTTTTCCATGATTTTATCTATGCTTGATAATATTGCTATGGGTCTGTAATTAGATGTATCTTTATGATCTCCTTTCTTATATATTGGACGGACTATCGCCTGTTTTAATTTTTCAGGAAATGTATATTTTTTAATCGATAGGTTTATAAGTTTGGCCAGCACAGGGCTCACCTTATCTGCAACAAATATTACATCAGACATACGGACTTGGTCAACGCCCGGAGATTTATTACTGTTCATGTTTTTAATTATGTCTATCAAATATTTGCTATCAACTGGTTGCCATCTCATACTTGTATTTGTGTTCTTTATGTACTGCTTTCTGTCTAACCACGTTTCGTTACAATGATGTTTTAATTTTTCAATTTCCTCCGTAAACGTTATCGCAAAATTATTACTAATTTCTTTAGCAGTTCCTATCCTACCCATATTTAAAATTATTGAGTTATCTAATGGTTTTCTGTCTTTTCCTAAAAAGCTGTTAATTTTTTCCCACAACTTCTTTATGATATTGTTACAATCTAATATACTTTTCTTATCGTATCTATTTTTACTCCTATTAATAGCCTTTTGACATTTATTTCTGTATTTGGTATATATAAGTCGTTTTAACATATTTTTTGGTTCATTACTCCATACTCCAAACAATCTGTCTCTCGCCTTTATCATGGTCTTTAAATAATTATTGATCCACCCTTTACAATTTCTAACCTTATTATTATTTATAATCACTGTCTTATAACATTCATTGTAAATATCGGTAAATATTTGACAGAACGCACTATACAATATACGCGGGCATTCAATTGATAGGAGACTTTCAAAATCTGTGCGTAATAATCTTTGTCTAACCATGTTATTGTCAAGCACTCGCTTGGTGTTGGTAGGTACACGCTCGCAACTACCCGCGTGATAGTGCGACGAGCGCATCGACGGTGCGCGTGTCCACTCCACTATAGCTGATATGAAATAATGGTCCGATATTTTATGTTTAATTACGGCTGAATTAATAGATACATTATTTGCTCTAATGTATATATGATCAATGCAGGATTGTACCGTCTTACCACATACAATTTCCTTTCTAGTAATATCCTTTATACATTTTGTGAATCCATACTCAGATAATAAGTTTTCGTATGAAATGACATGTTGATCAATAGTATTTAATATGTTTATATTTATATCACCACAAAAAATAACTTTTATATTACGGGGTAGTGTTTGTAATAATCCACGAAGTTCTACAAGAAACTGTTTTAATTTATCTTGTCTATTAATTTTTGGAGGCCTATAAATGGAAATAATGTATATTTGTTCGCCAAAATAATTTAGTGTAATGGAAACGCACTCCGCCGTTCGCATTCTCGATGCAGGTGCGTCACACACACTCGCACCAAGCTCATTGCGCGTATACACCAACACACCACCACCGCTGCGGTCAGTTCGGGTATAACTATTTATGTTGTACCCCTTAATTTTATAAAACGATAACAGAGAATAGTTTACGTTGGGTTCTGTTATAACTATTATGTCCAACTGACTCAAACTATTGCTTAAAGATACTAATAACTCACTAAAATGTTTTGGTATTGAACGAATATTTACATGTAGTATACTAAGAGTGTTTTTGTTTTGAAATGGTCTAATCCAACTGGGAATGTCATCAACACTATTGTAATTAACTGTATTATCGGTTATAAAATCGAGATTGGTGAGGTCCGCGAATTTTGACTACAAAGATTTAAACTAGGTTACCCACTTTTATTTATTCAAAATTACTTTGTTTTTAATAAATCAGTTATATCGCTGTTTACCCTCAACAATATGGATTTATCACCTTCTGCTTTTTTCACTAATATTTTACCATTAGATACCCATATGTACTTATATATACCATGAAGTTGTGTTTTCGCATTCCATAGCAACGCTCTTGTAGACGGGATAAGGTCCTCATTGATATATATTTTGTTCATCATTGACCCGCCTGCGACAATGGTGTTGCTGGTGATGGTTTTTTCGTTTAACTGGCGACGTCTCTCGAGCCAGTTACTCCTGCATTCAGATCCTGATGATTTAAATCCCACAATTATGGAAGCTGGTTTCACTCCTTGTTTTGGTGATCGGCTCCGCCTTGCCCATTCTATGTCGTTGACACTGGCACCTATTTTGTTACCGATATTAGATACTAGCTCTTTTAAATTCTCACCCGGCAAGTATTCTACTCCAACTATTTCAATATTTTGCTTGCGTGAAGATTGTTCAAGATCGTTAATTTTTTGTTCTAATGCGAGGTTACACTTCTCCAAATAAACGCACTTGTTACTTAAGGTCACGGTCGATTTCTCGAGCTTTATAATTTTATCCTTGGATTGCTCATGCGCTGTTAGAAGACTATCGTATTTATCAGAAAGTACACTGATGCTATGTTTAATAGTATCGAGATGCTTTTGTAATCCAGGAATAGCGCCGACCTTCTTTTGGATGTCCTTTAGGATTTTTGCAAGGTCTTGGACCTCTTCCTCCGGTTCTGGTTCGTCCTCATCCGTTCCCTCATCTTCACAGTTATTGCAATAGATCCTATTTCTTCCAGCTTTCAAGTCAGCAGCTAATCCCTTTACGCAAGTTCGATGGAATGTTCCTTGACAAGGCCCTTGGCACATAAAGTGCGATCCTTTTTTCGATAGGGTCTTTTTGCATTTTTGACAGTCCATATTGCCAAGATAATAAAGATGAAACTCGCAGAATTCAGCAGTAGATGATAATCAGTACAAATGCAAGTAAGCACGAGGAGCTCGAACGTGTAAGCGTGACGAATGTTTTTGAAATGCAGCCCGTCTCTTTCCCCCGAGGTGAGGAGGAGCTTACCTCGGCGCTTGCGGTGCACGCTATGCCACTATTTTCACAAAAAAAGTCACAATGTTCTATCACTCAAGAGTAGTTCTTATTTGTATGGTTAATTAATCATAAAATCGAGTGGCGATAATGTTTAATTCGAGAATACAGAAATATTAAAACAACAACGTCTTTACGGTAGCAAGAAGAATAATCAAATAAAATTCACAAAGTCCTAATTTACGAAACATGAAAGAAATACAGATGGACTGAGAACACCCTCCATTTCAAGTTATTTCAAAACATATTATAAAAAAATATACTTTGATACTACAAGTGCCTTTTATAACATTCTAATCCAGACACTAAAAGCTTTTGATTTTATTTACTCCGATACTTGCTGTTAAAACACGTGCCCATTAAAAATTACTGAAATCCGACTACACAACATATTCCGTTAATTTGCCCACAACTTGGTTGAGCTCATACGGTAGAGCGCCGCCTGCGGCTGTAGTTAGGTGGACTACTAAATTTTAAACTATGCTCTTTATGTGTCTGTTTGACATCATATTTGAATGCTGTTTTCATTATCTGATTATGGAAATCATCATCATCATCATCAGCCATCGCAGTCCACTGCTGGACATAGGCCTCTCCAAGTGCACGCCACTGAGATCGATTTTCAGCTT